>NC_079557.1:13705833-13993333 GCF_015846415.1 Triplophysa dalaica
TGCTATTTATTTAACGGCCAAAACAGCATGTCTTAAATCCTGCGCTAATTTGCATAGCTCTTGGTAGATTTGCCGCCTTGTAAGTAATTGATGCTTTTTTGAAATTGCGCTCTTGCTCTATTTTGCCCTATTTAGTTAATCTGGCCCAAAGTGTTTTGTCTATAATTTTGACTTGCTTATACCAGAATCAGGCCACATTTTAGAAGTTATTAACATGGAAATCCAGGTAACTCTAAATGATTCGCAAACTTCTGTAACCGTAGATGCAATATGAAGAACCTTTAAAGTACCAATCTTAACAGTCCCCTTCACCTTTGCCATTATATGTACATCTCAAAGGACACTTCACAGAGGTCCATTCACGTGTGTGCATTCATTTAAGATTGTATCTAGAACTCGCATTTTTGACAAAAAATAACTTACTTTGAAAAACAAAGAGAGGCTTAACTGAATCAAGATGGAACATATAATGTAAATCCTGATTACTACGTAGTTAAAAAGAGGACTGGTTTCAACATTTTTACCTCAGATGTACACTTCTCATAGCTCAAGGTACACACACATTGAATAAGGTTACTATGGTTAACAGCGGGCTCTTCAGTGCATGGCAAATAAAGCATCCTCAAAGGCATTTTCACAGAGAAACTATGCTTTAAAAAGGAACTCACACCCTCTTCTCTAAGGTTACAAGCATTGAAATGCAGAATGTGCTTTGAACAGTTACATACCTCAGGGCATTTTCTCCGAGGGGAAAAGAAAGGTTGTGCCTTCTCAAACAAATGTCGGGTTGAAAAAACTATACACAGAATTTTTTGGGTTGAAAAATGTTCTATGAACTTATTGTGCTTAAAACTGTGATCGGTTGGTTAGTATCAGAAATCAGCATGTGTGGGTCAAAGTAAACTAGTGGAAATGGAAATTTCAGAGTTCAGAACACCGGTTATGGACAAATCTGAAATGATTTTGATATGATTGTGTTTGGCATTAATAAACACAATTGGGCAGTTTTCAGAAGCCACATTAAAACTGCACCTCTGCCGATCATCATCATTATACTTACTGTGTTTACTGACAATATGTTGACTAAAGGAAAATAAGGTGATTTAAAAATAATAAATGAAATGCACGTAAAATGGTTGTAAATGCATGAATTTGATAAGATGATGACTTGGATTATAATGCGTTGACACATCAAATGCGTCATTGAGAACCACAAGTGTAACAGATTCACAAGGCCTTCAAACCCCAAAACGAAACACGAATTTTCATTTTTCAACAAAGGATGCTGTCTGAGGACAGGTTTCATTTCATTTCGATTGTAGTGCTAGGTAAATGCATTGTGTAAATAAACCCTCTGTCAGAAACAATGAATGAATCAATCAAATTAATAAACAAACAAAGAATGGTATAGCTTGATAACTCCAAGCTATACATAGAGCAAATGGATACTAGGTGGAAACAGTCAAAAAGGGTCAAAACCGAGGGATGACTCTAACCTTTGAGACCTACAAGTACATGACCAGGCGATACCTACTTCTAGCGCTTAACATTTGTGTGGGCAGAAGTTCAAAATATCCCACTGAATTAGATTATGCTTGACTTTTCCACCCTCTGTTTTCTTTGCTATACTATGTGTTTTCTAGATTTGTGTCTTTCCCTTCAACATGTCAGCACTTTGAATTTTTGACACATTCTCTTGGTGCGTCTTTGCTTTAGTGCCATCACACTTTTTTTTGCTTTCTGTATGTGCCTCATGTCCCATCTGACATGTGCTCTCAAACAGCCCTGCCGCTCATCTGCTGTTTTCTATATATAAAGGCTCCAGCAATCTGTTACGCAAGTGCAAATGTCCATTTGTGAATCAGTGCACAAAAGAAAAAAAAACAATTGTGAGTTATCATGCAATCTTGTGCTGATTTAAGAAATGTTTGGTGGGCGGAGATCTATTTGATTTATAAGATCCACCGTGAAAGCCTGCGATACATATTTTTTAGTTTGTTTCATCCTACAACATCAAATAATAATCGGAGGATTTGATAAAAACAAAAAGGTGTCTGTTTTCCCCAAGCAAAACCATTTGTTTTATTACATGTCATTTGACAAGTGTTTGCTGCAGAATGTTGTCTCGTGAGATTTGCCAAGACAAGTGCGAAATAGTCTCACCATCAAATCTGGGGCACTTTTTCACCTGCTGAAGTCGGCTGTCCCAAAAGTGAAACTTTCTTCTTTGTTGCTTTGTTTTCTGTAACTGATTATCCGGATCAATCGTAAACAACAACAAAAACTTCTACAAGTAACTAATGCTGTACTCACTCTACCCTGAAGAAAGCACAGCAAACGCGAGTACGGATGCCAGTTAGTGTGTGATGGTTGGTTTAATAATTTGAGTTCAGAGAGTCATGGTCTGGTAAGAACAACAGCACTTGAAGGAAGAGATGTTGCTTTACTTACAACGAAAAAACTTGTGTGAGTGTTTTTTTGATGAATTTAATATGAACCAACAATAACATGAGGTTGGGGAGGTGACTGTGACCGATACTGAGGGATAGCATCAAGAAGGGGTATTTTAAACAATGAGAGCAACAACAAAAGGCAAAGTAAACATCTGTCAAAGAGTAATACACCGATGACACAAAGCGATACGTACATAAACCGTGTTTTCATGATCACACTCTAATCAAAGTAATTAATTCAAATAGTTGTCGAACCATTTGCATATGATCTAGGGCCGCTTGGCCGCTTTGATATTGTCAGTTCTTATTTGTTAGATGTACGCCACTGACAAACCTAAAAGAGTTTACACGAGATCCGGCCCAATCTTACACAACTGCAGCTGTCCCGCAGAGAGCGCCGCTGAACGGGTGAGAGGTCAACACAGCAACAGTTAGGGAATGCTTCGGGGAGGAACCTAAAATTGGATCTGTCATTTCTGAAAATTGTGGACTTGATTTGATCCTCCTCAGGCTAGCCTGTGTGTAACCGGGGACATCCATACAGGCTGATGAAGACAAATTACAGGTATGCTTTTCATGAGAAAACATCAAACACAATGCATCAAACGCAATCTGTTTTTTAAAGAACCTTCTTTAAAAGTGCATGTTGATTTGCGATGTTATTTTATTGTGAATTATTATCCATAAATTAATTATGAAATGTAATGTTTTTCATTGACTTATTATTGTTAGAAAATATTCACATGAAGACATTTAAATAACTCTCAAAAAATGATAATTTGTGTTTATAGGAAATATGTTATGGCCCCCTGTCAGGTCCTGATCACCCAGGATTTGTTTTAAAACCCAAAATATTGATTCGAATACGAAAGCTAATAATGATTTATCATCTGACACATTTACCTAGCAAAAATACTGGATGAGTGCAATATCACTTAATGTTGTGGTTATTGATGAACATCTGACTGCCGGATGTGGTAACCGCCGAATCAAAATGTAGTATTCCAACAGTAAAAAATGCAATTGATACAATAAGGGTGGTTTGTTCCAATTTATATTCCTGTTTGCGTCTTATAATTAGCTTTGCTTTTTGAAACAAAATTTGAGCTTTGAAGCAGGAAGATGCTTCAACAAGTCACATGTTTATCTGTTCAAGCTGTCAGTTCCACATGCTGCGGCCCAGTGTAACATATGTACAGCATTTACAGGCTTCCTGGTTCTCTTTTTTCTGCTTTTGAATCCACCACTGTGTACACCAAATTTGATGGAGAGACGAAGAGGTGAGAGATGCACAAAAATGTATAGAGAAACTAAAGGAGGAGAATGTAATCATTCCTAATATTTTAATCTAAATCTAATTAGCCAATGGCATTTTGTAGGTTATTAAGGCTGTTTTAAACCATTAACTTTCAATCATGGTTGAGAACTTATAGTCTTATAGCTTTTCTCTAACTAGAACACATTGCAGATTGTGTAAGTAGCCTATAGAATGTGAGATTTACCAGTATAAACAACCCTTAACACACACGCACACACACAGAGTACAGTTCAGTATATGTCACACAAAAAATCACATAATGTATCAAAATGATCAAATATCATACACATGCTTGTTTTCTCTAGCATTGATTCTGTATTTTGGTCTAAAATGTGATTTTTGCTTTAACCACTCCAACAATTATGTTTCTATTGCTCATGAATTATTAGCAGTTGTTTCACTGGATTTAATAAATATAGTCTCTAAATAAGACTCACAGAGGGCCATATCTGTTCCTCGTGCACATGCAAAAGTAAAGCAGTCCCCAGAGCCTCTGTTTACCAACCAAGTCAGTTTTACTCCTTTCATAGCCAGACATACAGAAGCTCACCTTCTCCCCCGAGGCTTGCATTTTGTCTCACATTGTTACTCCTCTCCAGCCACAAACCGCTCGAAATTTACCAGACTGAGGGGCTTTTATGCAAATCTCTGCACCAAAAACATAGTTACAAACCCATTCCTCATTCTCTGAAATACACACTTCAAACAGAAGCCATTTAATTCTCTGATGACAAAATTGAGAAGAGTTCCATTATTGCCCGTACAAGCTAGAGGGGACAACTTAAGAAGCTCGTCTGTAAACATAGCCATACAAAAGCACTCTCAAGGAACGCATCATCAGACAGGGAATCATTTGCATTCTTTTAAACAAATGTTTTGATGTTGAAACACACAGGCCCATTCTGCCATGTTTGATCTCCATCATTTACGCAAAGCGTTGACACTAAGTACAAAAACAACTTAAGGTCATTCCTCCATGACTGTGACAGATGATTATTCTGCAGAGGGGCGGGGCGGACACGGATGACGGGTGAATGGATGGTGAGATTACCAAATTGTTTCAACCAGCTGACCAACTCAAGAGAAGGATTCCTCTGTAGCTAATGGTCACCATTTGAAAGTCTTTTGAATCAGATCACATTAAGAAAAATGAACCTTCGTGAATTGGAATATAGAGAGTGAAGCACACCAAACGAAACCAATGAAAGGGTTAGTTAGAATGGCAACCAAATTCATCTATTCACGGACGGCATTCCTGAAATATATTTAATGGTCATTAGGAATGCTGTTTCAATTAGTATAAGGTAATGATATTTAAATGATTAAACTGGGAGAGGAACGTTATCCAGGTCAGACATATTCAGAATGCAGAAATGAAAAAAAAGGCAGTTCAATGTTGCTATTTTGTCAGATATTTAGATATGTTGCTAGAGCGTTTATATTTCATAAAGCCTGTGGCCTTTCAAATAATAGAATGTGAAGTTTGAATTGGAAATTTGGTAAACAAAAACACAAGAATTCTGCCCTCATGGATCCAGCATCTTAACAGACACATTTAAAGTTTATAATTCGATTATGAATATGACTAGCCTACAAAAACTACACGATTTTCTTAATGAGTACTTTCATCAAGCATTAATCATAGAAAAAAGATTTAGATCATATGCCAAGTAAACTATTTGCCAGTAAAAAAACAGTCATTTAAATAGTTTAATCTAATTACGATTTAACCAAAGCACTGAAGGTAAGTGATGACGTAACTAAATATTTTACCCACACTATTTGTGTAGAACAATGTGAATATGGTGTTTTAGTCAAAAAGTAGTCATACAACATGTATTTCAACTAAGTATAGATATTGTACCAATATGCTCTTGTTCAGATTGACTGACGGCTGCCAAGTGTTGCCTGTGTCACCGAGATGCTGAGCCACAGCCCATCACTTCCAGCTGTTCTTTCTATGGTCACACCCGACATGAAATCGATACAGTGCATTCTGCTGCTGATAAGGACACAGTGGGGAAAAATCTTTCAACCAGACTCCACTATATTTTTGGCCTTTCAGGTGTTTAACATGACTGATGGACAGATCAACAAGAAAATATGCTGAAGATCAAACAAGTTCTTTAGTTCAGTATCTTTTGATGTTAGTTTCTAAAATCAAAAACTCAGGTTTAGAGCACACTTACAGTGCAATTTACATTTAGTCATTTGGCAGACGCTTTTATACAAAGAGTTTAGGGAGCCATAAGCGATATGTCATACAGGAGCAATAATATAGTACGTGCCAATACAAAGTTACTGGCTCCAATAAATGGTAGACCACTTCCTGTTGAAAGAAAGGGTTAGTGTCAAGTATTCACAGAAGAAATGGGTTTTAAGTAGTTTTTTTAATGTTGTGAGAGATTTGGTTGACCGGACCGAGCTAGGAAGAATATTCCACCATGAAGGTGTTGTGATTGAGATTGAGCGGGAAATCGATTTACTGCCCTTATGGGAAGGCAATACAAGACGCCGCTGGTTTGCAGAACGCAGGGATCTTGATGGGGTGTAGGAGTGCAGGAGGGTGTGAAAGTAAGCCGGTGCAGATCCAGTGATAGTCCTGTAGGCTAGTATTAGTGACTTGAATCTGATAAGGGCTTCAACCGGTAGCCAGTGGACAGAGATGAAAAGGGGTGTCACATCAGCCCTTTTGTTAATGTGAACAATATTCAACATCTTTGTCATAATAAGACATGTTGTCATAATAAAACATAATAGCCTAAATAATCATCATAGCATCTTTCTCGAGCCTTAAACCCATTGAACAATTGCAGTGCACTTTTGATTAAAAATGTCTGTGAATTGTCTCAGAAAGTCATTGGTGGGTTCTGTCATACACGGAGGATGATGGATATTGACGTTGTTGAGCACAAGCATGATGGGTAACGTAGTTTCACAGAGTGTGTGGCTTTATCAGCGTTTACACACAGCGCGACAAAGATTTTAAAGCACAACCTGAAGTTTTTTGTTTTAATAAACAGTATAATATAATAGGTAAAGAATACTAATTCCAGTGCTTCAAAGAAAATGCTGTAAAGTTTTTATCTATCGCAGCAGCGGAATTCTACTTCATACTTCACAAGCGCCAAAAGTTACGTCAATAACTGTTGTCATCATTACAATCAACACAAGTTTTATTTCTGAAATGATTAACGTTACTTACATTCTGAATATATTAAGTAATAAGTAGGCAGCCGCATCGTAACAACTTTTGCTTATAACTTCTAAAAAAGTGGACGCTAAATTCTAACGGGAGGCCTGTATATTGTAACATTAGTAGTGTAAGGTAAGACAGTGGTTATGCTTTCATGTTGGCTGCCCTGTCGAAGAACAAATCGCGTGATTCTAACGTTAAGTCTTTTAAGTATTTTACAAACATACGTTTGTATTCAAAGCCTTTGTTTGAATTTTCTTCAACCTCTGTTGCTTTCAAGTCCACATTAAACAACGCGTATAACACATTTATGTGCATACTTTAGTATTACAATAAATGTAAACAAAATAACAAAGATTAGGTTTTTGTTTGACGTTTTCCTTTAATATTTCTTTCTCTTAAAATGTTTTAGATCATATTATAAATATAAATTTTTAATGCATTTACCATGTAGCTATATAATTGACAACAAGGGTAGGCTAAGATATTTTTGGTCTGTTGGATGCTGTGGTTTGCAAGTTTTAAATAAATATGTTTATGTTTGGAGGCTGGAAGTACAGAGATGGGAATAAATACAATGTTTTTGTAAAGAACATCTGTTTAAAACTGACTTATTTAGTACACATGTATGGCTGTGAAAGATTTTAAATGTCATCTTAAGCGTTCCTTTGAGCATTACTCGAGACTGCTCCTTAAAAGCCAAAAGAAACGTAAAAGAGGCTAAAGTGATTTCAAGAAAAAGACAAGCAGTCCCAGAAGACCCAGCTAAAGTAGGACTCTTTTGGTTGAGCACACAGATGCAGTACATAGTTGTGACCATTGTTCACAGTCTTGCTGCACCAGCTCACTCTCTGAGCTTCTGGAAAGCAGTGGCTCATATCATTCATTCATGGGGGAGGATGTGTCACATATCAGATTTAAAATCTCATGGATGTTATTCTTCAAGGAGGAGACCTCGACACATAGGATATAACATAAATTTTTAAGCATCTAAGACTGTCACTATCTTTTTTACCGTTGAAGTTACAATAAAAGCTTATCAACCAGATCTTATACAAAGTGTGGGAGTAGAACTAGCTTGCGTAGTCAGCGAGAATCTAATAATGTAGCCTTAAGCCATTTCAGGGGTCACAATGTGCCCGGTACCGCTGTGATTCTCGCTGTACATGTATGTCTTCTGAACCTTCTGTTCGCCCCTTTGGCCTAATGATAGGCTAAAGGAAAACCTGAAGCTTGTGGTAAAATCTCGAAAAGGTCATTCTACAGACGATAATGCATTCATCAGCAAGAAAATTAACTACACAATTTCACGTCTATAGTTTTAATGCGAAGATTCATTTGTGCCGCAGACCATGGGAGAGAGCAATATGCCATTAGTTTTGGTTGGCCAAATGAAAGTGCTTCCAATGTGTCTTATGCATACCTGTGTCTAATAATTGTAAAAGTTTAATCTTTTTCAAAAGGCTTAGACTTTCTAAAACCAATATGTAGTTCGCGGCATGTGACTTTAGTGTTCCGAGAGCTATGATTTGAAAGAAATTGGACAGTCGCCCGACGTGGGATAAGCTTTCATATTTATGAGAGGAATTGAAAGGTGGATGTGCTGTTTTGTCGTTATTTTAACCCTAGTCAATGTTTTTTCTTTGTTTATGAACTGAAGCTGAGCTATAATTTGTGCCACAGGTAGTCACACAGGTTTTTTTTGATCCATGTTATCATTTATACAGTGAAGCCATTGTTACAGCACTGTTTCTGCACCTTCATAGAGTCCTACAAAACAGTGTTTGAAATGGAAAAATGTGGGTATTTTTTATTAACCTGCCACGGTCATAGGCTAAAAAGATTCCATTCCAGTTGGTTTCTCTTTGAATAACAACATTAATTTCCCCCTGTGATGTGTTCAGGTGACCTAATGCGCAGATTCTCTTATAAAAGTCACCTGAGGAGTCAAGATTGATTTGAACAATGTTTTGCAGTCAGCTAGTTCAGAAATAATTTGGCTGATTAGAAATGTAACCATTGAAACCCTTCATTGATTTTTTTAAATCTTTTTTCTTAAGCATCATTAAAATAATCACGCTGTGAAAAATTGAACTTTAAATGAAAAGCTGGCTAAATGTTTCAAGTTCATTTAAATTAACTTAACTTCTATTTAAGTGGCTTAAAATCTAGTTTTATTTTGTATAACCTACAAGATGAAGTCCAAATACAACTAAACTTTCATTTAACTAAAAAAAATAAGTCAGCTTTTGAACTACAGTTTTTAAGTTTACATTTTTTTAAATGTAAATGCATATTTTAGCTTGGAAAGAGGTGCAAGATTAGAGCAATTCCCTTTCTTTGCAACTTCTATTTAGTATACAAGAAAATATATGTATTTTGTTCTATAAGGAACCGTCCCAGTATGCTAGGAATGTGTGCAGTCCACTCTTCAATATTTTTTTGATCGTGCAACACCTGACTAAACCTCACTGTAAAATACCTGAAAATTCACATTTATTGGTCTAATGTGTAGATTCTTGGAGCTTTGTTAGAGACCGCAGCCTTCACAAACTGTAAACTCTGCTTTGAATCAGTCAGTTTGCATGAGGATCAACATTTTGTTACCAGCTGGGTCCAGCAAAGGAAACCTGAAGGTGTTAATGAATTCAGAAGGGGGTAAAAACTGGGAAGAAGTTTAGATGCACAGCTGTAGGTCAATCCACATGTGTTCTGCATCAGTCATCGCTAATGTGAACTTTGCTGAAGCGTGTCTGGAGAGATGAAGACATGTTGTCAAAAGTGCACAATTTATGATGAGATCAATGAGACATGTGCTTTATTGTGTTCTTTAACGAATAATAATTCATAATTGTTAATTAAACCATTTAGTTAAACTTTATGATACAGCAAAAATATTATTCTAACTTGTTTGATTTGCAAAATGAGTTGTTGGTTTAGTCCCATTACGAAACACTTGAAGAGCGCGTTCACAGCAGCCCTGCTTCCAAATGTCTGGATTGTACGGAACATTACTTTGGAAGGCCCTGTTCACAATTTCCCAAAAGCCACAAACACAAAACAACAACAAATTCTGACTATACAGTACCATATAAAAAGCGTATTGTGTGGTTTTCCTGTTCATAGAAAATATTTGCATACATATAAGGTACTGGCTGTCAGTTTCTGTATTGCTAATGTGCAAAGTATGTTAAAATTTAAAACAGGAGAATGGAAAATAGATTTGAGACTTGTTCTTAGATGCTAATTCAACTGGTGCAGGAATAATAAATCGATAGTCTAGCAGTAACATCTCTGACGATGCTCTCATCTATAATGTATAACTCATGCATGTGAAATGAATCAACAAATAATTTGTATTACTCCATAATACAGATCGTGTTGCTCCTTAATACCAGGCTGCAGTTGCAATGCATTAAGATGTCTTAGTAAGTATGAATTATTGGAACATTGCGTGAATAGGCTGTTACATCACATGTATTGTTAGTATATATCATACACAGAGATTGCAATTGCACTACATAAGGAGGCCCAAAATCAAATAATTTGCAGAAAACTCAAGGGATATTAGCCGGTACTAAAAGGGTTGACCCCATAAAGAGTTGCAGCCTAATTATGATTTCATTAAATTGTTTATTCAATGGAGGAAGAGGGAGTAGAGGAAATTGAATTGTTAGGAAAGATGATGGCAGTGTTGTATCGAAGCGCAGAGTTGAGTTGGGGTTTCCATCCTATTTCTAGGTTAATTACATAGAGCCTTCACTTCAATTGTCAGAGGAGGAGCATCGCTTAACCTAAATTACACCAAAACCCTGAAGAGAAATTGTCTCATCCATGTAAACCTGAGTCCTCATCCTCACGCTCATCTATCTCTTCTCTCGATCCCAGCATGCCTCGCAATCATTACCGCAAAATCAAGAGTCAAGCGTCGGGGATGCGGAGTGTCCTACACAAACTGCCTTGTTTCCTGCATCAGGCGATGATAGTTTACACGACATGCTTTCAATTTTCCTCCTCAAACAATGCTTGTGTACACAGCTCACTCTAGGTTTGGAAAATGCAACAAAACGTGATTTGAACATCAAACGGCGGACCATCTGGGCACCACGTAAAGACCGGTCTTTTATTGTACCAGTAATGCGTCTTTTGTTTTTACCAGTATGAGGGCATCGAGGAGAAATATCTTCACGCGTTGATTTTTTCGTGCAGCTGTTTGTGTGTCCGTAGTCCTCTCATCCGGCCCTGCACAACAAAGAAAAAGCTCCATTAAAATTTCACACGAAGAAAGGCCTGCCAGGACTGAGGTTTAGTTGATGGAGGATCTCAAGACACCGCGTGCTTTTCATTTCACCAGCTTTTGCTACCATCAAGGCCGGCCTAATCCCTAACCTCATGCAGGCTATTCATTAAGATTGGAAATATGTATTTCAGATCAATTCTGTGTCCTTCCTATGGCCATACAGGTTACTTAACTAGACTGTGATAGCAGTATAAGCTCCGACGTACATACATTTATGGTAAATAACATCACTGTTCTCGGACTGAAACCACTTGAAATTGAACGGCTTGTTAATTATAGCCTGATAATTAATGTGTATGCTTTCTATTGTTTTGTATGCAACTGAATTATTCCGTCTAAGCCACATTCTGTCTCCTATAATTTAGTCTAGGGGCACTTGAAAAGTTCCTTCCTCCGTTCGCTCATGATTATTGGTGGGAGTTAAGTACGGCCGTCTGATCTCTTTAAATTCATGAGTTCGCTCGGAGAAAGAAAAGCATTTCACTTATGATTGGTCCATTGGTCAGAAAGAACAGAAGACAAAAATGTAGACAGATGGTATAAAAGGGACATCAATGTGTGTTTTTACGAAAGTAAAAAACAAAGCATATTGCTTATAAAAGAGAGAGGGATTTTTGTTTAAACAGTTGTATTTTTGCATCTCACAGCCTCCGCAACCAAATGACTTGATTTTTCAAACGTGATTCATCAAGACAAAAAGTATTTTAATGTAACCCCTCTTTCTCTTTATTTCTGTCGCCCTCTCTCTTTTCTTTTTTTTGAGCGTGTGCATGCTTTAGTGAGCGTGTGTACGGTTTGCTAGCATTCAGCCGAGATCTACAGGGGGGAACAATGTGATGAATTAGTTATGCATGCACACAACAAATTGATCCTGCTCTGTTCTGTCACAGAAAGCAGATGTTGCATGCAGTGATGTATGTGGATGAGCAGCGTGACTACAGTACATTAATATTATTTCTCATTCAAATGCAATGCAGAGGACAAACAGTGTCTCTCATTCATGGCAAGATGTGCAAACAACAATAAGCCGTATTTTGATGTATGAACTAACTAATACATCACACGTTCTGCCAGCCAAATGTATTGTTACAAAAGGCACACATATTTAAGACCAGTAATTTCTGACAGAATGTGTTTTCCCGTTCATTAGGATTAATGTTTACTGCGTGACGCGCTAAATTGTTTTGTCTGTTCTGCATATGCCTCCAGATTTTTTATATTAGCCAATACGTCGTTGGGAGATGTTTTGATGGAAAAAAAGACACAGTCAGACATTTTCTACATTTTCATCCTCCATTTACTGGATAGATTTTTTCAAGTGTATTATAAGAATATGTCAGCTTCTCTGCCATAAGTATATTCTTCGATGTAATGCTTAAGTAAACAGCATATAAAAATCTGAGGCAATCAGAAAGCAAGAGTCGGCATGCTTATGTCCCTGTGATGGCAAGTTTTAGTAGTAACAAGAAACAAAGCAAATATATTCAAGAGACTTATTTTTCAAATTCTCCTCTCACTCTTTCTCATTAAAAGTCCCATCCAGCAAACAGAACAGTTGTACAGGCCTTAGGTGTCCTTGGCATGCCATAATTGGTTCCGCAAAAACGCACAGACATCAATCGAAGTCTCTTGGAGCCACGTTGTAGTATCCTCAAACTCTACATCATATAACAAGTCCAGCATAATACAAGAGTGGTTTGGGTTTGTGGAAGCCGGCTTCAGGACAGATGTATCTTTGCTGTCACATATCTCCTTGGCCCCGTCACCTCCTTATATTCCCCAAGGACGTGGCATAGATCCAGTCCATGATTGCAATCAACCTTGTCTTGCACACAAACAAACAACTATCCTTCACCCTATCCGGAATGGCTCATGCCAGGCGATTCGACGGGCGGCAGCATTCATTGAATACCTTCATATCATCTAACTGAGAAACCCCACGACCTGTTCAATTGACTCTTCCATGAGCCGTACAACAGCTCTACGAGACATGGACTGAAAATAATAGCAAGCTTTGTGAGGCTTGTGTGTATCAAATCCCAAAGTCATTTATTGCAGACTATCACCTTATATGTGGGTCCGTACCCCTAATGCTCACCCCTGACGGCAGCTGTCATTGACATTTGGAAATACAGACAGGTTTGCCTTCTTTTTGTATTTATGGCTTCGTCTTCACTTTTAAACAGAGCCATCTTTACACCTGGCTGAGAAAATCACAGTATCCTGTTAGATGGCCCAAAATTCGTACATATTTAATTCGATTTCAAAAGCCTTCATAATTCATGGCCTGGATTTGTTACCGGCCGCACTTGTTTACGTTTTGCCATTTTCCACCTCGGCGGAACGATGCCTCGGCGATCATCATACCTGAAGGACGTTTCCTTTGAATTCCTCCCTCGCTATATTCTTCCAGGTTGAATGGAGGTCATGAATGTTGTATGTTTTGAAGGCAAAGGTCAAGATATAAAACTCGTTTGAACCTCAAACGCCACCTTTTCTTTGTTGGTTATGTTCAATGGAAGACATCGGCTAGCCGGAGCAGGATGAAAGACGGTCTCTGTATGCAGACATTACTATAGGGATTTCTTGATGTGTATGAAAGATTTATTTTCTCATTTCAAAGAATTCCATTACAGCTGATAATTTAATCATCTAATTGGAAATCGCAAGAGAGATAGAGAGACATATAGCGCGCACGGGGACAAGGTTAATAGACTAATAACAGCTTATAACAAGTTCATGGTTAGTGCTCTAAACAGGAGTTCCGACAAGCCTGTTTCCACTGGTGTCCATCAGCATGTCAATAGGGAAGCGAGTTTGATTGCCTGAATAATACGAATCGCCAGCATAGCATGACAGGATTTTTTAGAGGCCAATGAATGCTGGTAGAAGAGGAGAAGTAACAAGTTATTCTTTAACGACAGGTAGGATAATACAGAAGCATGGTCATGCTTTATGGGGAAAAAGATCAATCCGTTCTGAAAGAACCTGAATGTTAATATATCGAGGCACACCTTACAATTTACCTTCCCAGTCTTCAGCGCCATTCTTCGCCAAGCTGGTCCACACTGATAAGGTATATTAGTGTGTTCTTTTCTCCAATGACTTCTCTACATGCCGTTGGTAATGAGTCATAGATTCTGCGGGGGGCGGTCACATGCAGACTAAAGGATGAATAGAGGAAACCCTATTTGATCATATCAGTTAAAAACCCAAAACCCATAGGGTGCGTGCAAGACTCTAGACATTTCGAAATTTTTAAGTCGCAACATTTCGTATTGAACACAACACCTTTGTATCGCATTAAAGAAACTGTGGAAAGAGTTAAACAGTAGTGTAGGTTTTACTATTAGAGGTGTAATTAGCACACTGTGTGTTGTCGTCTAGATTACACATGTTGCTTCGATCTGATTGCCCATGGGAAGTCACAGCTTGATGTTTTTTATGTCAAGGGATACCACTATTCACCGCGGGCTGTGATGTTGAAGGCAGTGAAACTGGTAAACTTGCTGTGAATGTTCCAGAGAGATGAAGTCTGAGATGGAACAATATTGAGACTGTAGACTTCTGCTTGCATGATGAATTTGGAAGAACTCATTTTTTGAAGGTATTATCTTTTCATTTGAGTTGAAATAATGCATCAGTTTAAATATTTAATTTGGCCATTTATACTGTTATATTGTTACAGTTAAATGTTGAACAAGTTATTTTAAACATGTAAAGTAAGTTTTTGTCCTCTAGCTGTCAAATTAAAACTGCAAGTTACTTGCATGCAAATAAACACGTTTTTGTAATTATGTGAGTTGGGCTTTAACTACTTGGATACGATGGTTTGAGCCGTACTGCTGTACCCATGGTAACAGGTGATTGTGTCATTACAGCAAGTGTCACTAACAACCACATCAATCCTCCCGACTCCCAAAAATGGCATGGGCCATGGTGGTTGCATGTTCTTTTCTTAATTTTTATGGATATGACATGATGTGTGTATGTATAGTATAGTAAACTAATCAAAAATTTTATCTGTGGGAATTTCATTGTGACTAAAAGCATATGAAATAAATTAAAGCTATGTTCTATGTATTCATTTAAAATAAATGTAATAACATTTTTGTTTTTTAATCAAAGGAATTGATATGTAGAACAATTATATTTTTGTCCACAAATGTAGAAACTTAAGCATACACCTTGAAATGAAAGGATTTTTAATATCATTACAAACAGTCAAGCGTTTCTCAACTTTTGACTATACCGTATATATATCTAAAAATTTCTTTATAATTAAATATATGTGGAGAGAGTTTATAAAAAAAATATATATTGTGTTTTACTGTTAGATAGCTGTTTTTTTTGTTATTGCTTAATCAAAGCAATCCAACTACAGTTTGATGATAAGATCTTAAATGCACATTAAAAACATGATTTTTGAATGGATTTCCGATGTTGTCAGAAGTTGGGATATCAGTTTACGGTTAAAATGAAAAAAAACACATTTCTGTCAAATTGCACTTTTAATAAACCACCCACTTGCCGCTGTCCAAAATAGTTGATCTTATTCCAAGGCTAAAGTGATTATTCTTATGATAAGCATGTTCTAATGCATAAATCCATTATAAGGTATATCTTTGGGTTTTACGTACCTGAACAACGACCAGGGAAAACCAAATTATTAAATCATTTTTTATTACCAGTATCAAACATCAGACTGATATCAGAAAAGCCTTGAGCTGAGCTGTTTCCTTATAATAGTCTTCTATGGAGGAGAAAATGCTTAAAGTGAAATAATTCATCTAATCGGTGGAATAACGTCTCGCTCTTTTGACAGCAGCTAGTGTTTATTACAAGTAAAATTGGACAGAAATGTGACTTTCCTCAGTCGTTGTTTGGGCATTTTAAGTTGTTTAAGAAATGAAACCGGAAACTTATATCCCACCCTCTGACAACATCAGAAGTCCATTTAATGTCATATGCATTTAGACGCTAAAAAACATATTTTAATGACCGTAGCATTAGTCACTGTAAAGTTTTTACTTTGACCAAACTTATTTTTAAGTGTAATAATAACCTAATAGCAAGCCATCAGTAG
The DNA here is from genome assembly GCF_015846415.1 of Triplophysa dalaica. NCBI lineage: Eukaryota > Metazoa > Chordata > Actinopteri > Cypriniformes > Nemacheilidae > Triplophysa > Triplophysa dalaica. The sequence continues at coordinate 13,722,187 of NC_079557.1, forward strand.
CAGAAAATAACTGCCTTGCAAATTAAAATGATGTTGCATTATGATTCTGACATGAGTTAATAAGAGAAGTTTTAATTACTGAGTAGAAAGCAAACATTTCACATTCATATTGTAACTCTGTTTCTGCACGCCTCCCTGAAAGCACAGACACAGGTATCCAGTGTCATAAATCATTAGATTATCATGGTTGAGAGGGCGCAGAACTGTGATCTAAAAATGCTTGGCATACAGTTCTATTGAAAGACAATCTGGATAGCACACAAAACAAGGACAACAGCAGTGACTCAAACAAGAAGTTATGAAATCCTAATTTTGGCTTGCTTTACTTATTTCCTAAACATTTAAGATGTTACTCACATAGGCTATTTTACAAACGTTAACCCTCTCCGTCTCATTACAGCAGGAAATAAAAAATTGTCCACGATTAGATGAGGACCATGACATTTAAACTGCTCTGTGAATTTGGTGGATGCTCTAGCCCTATCAGAAATGCATAACTGGTTTCTCTAAAAGTTCATTTTGAGGGTGGCAAAATAGCCCTCTGAATAATACATGAGGTATTTTGTGCCTTTCATATTGCTTTAAGGCTCTCAGATTTGCATTTCTTTAACATGCCTCGAAGAAGTCCTTCTGTGACATGAAGTATGAATCTTAAAAATTTGAAAGGATCAAACCCTTTTTAGGTATAGCTCTGAGATAGCTACAATACTGGTATGGGGTAGAGTAGCTCCCTGGAGACTCCAAATTCCTCAAAGATATACAGGCATCCTTAAGAAGAAAGTAAATTAAAACTTGTGCGTTATGCGATTTAAGAAACATTTTCCTTGCTCCAAAACAATGCCCGGTGACGAGATCGAAACGATCAAATACGCATTAGCCTTAAAAATAACAATAGAGCTTAACTGTAAACATGGAATTTTACACAGGAATTGTAAATGGGTTTCATTTGATGCGAACATTAAAACCTTAAGGGCACGTCACGCTCAATTGAAAGTGTGACTATTTAAAACTGGGGCGAGGTGAGGCGTCACGGCGTGATTGATGTTACTAAGGTTATGGCTTTTGGTAAGAAAAGCTAGCTTGAGGGTGGCAGTCAAAGACTGTGATTTGTTACATTGCAGCAGTGTAAAATTAATGGGAAGATCAATGTGTACATGTTGTGTGAGTGACCTTTATTGAATGTGAGACTCTGCAAGATTTTCAGCCATCGCCGGCGAGGGAAAGCGTTGGATTCTGCTGACAAATGATTGTGCTTTTCAGGTAAGTGCGCTCCCTTGAATTTCGGTTTATAATGCATTACTGTAGGTAAGGGGCAGAGCAACCATCATAACTGCCAGGGGGTGTATAATGTCCTCTCCACTTTTACAAATGTCTACATTCATCGCCCCACTTTTTGGGGATGATCAAAAGACCCCCATTTCAATTATATCCTTGATTAGGTGTTTTATCTTTGGGCAAGGGTGCAAAAAGGGGGGTGGTAACAAATGCGTTGAAACAGAACGCGTGTATATGTTAGTCATAGGGGATATTTAATTTACACATTTAGAAATGAGACAGTTTGACGTTAGACTGTAGGCAGACAGTAATCTTTGTAACTAAAGCGAACACTGCCCCCTTTTCTTCGCAGGCGAGTAGCGGCGTGGTGCAAGGGTGAGATATTAGTCCACGGTGGATGTGAGCCGGGCTCAGACTCCGGCAGCAGTGCTGCTTTAAGATGATGAAGGCTGTGAAATTTATTGGAGGCTCCTCCTCCCGCGATGATGTCAATCGGAGGTGGAGAGGTGGGCAGTACTAAGGAACTGAGTTCATGCAATACAACAGAGATTGTCAGAGCTCTGCGTACAACTACAGCAAAACGCCTATCTCAGTGCGCGTGAGTGATGCTGCACCTATAGGCGCACTTTCAACCTCCTTCTCCGTTGGGGAACGCAAGCACTGACAGTCCACAACTCTATGTTTTCTCCAAATAGATATTTCGCTCTCCTTGTCCCTCTGGCAAACTAGTGGATGTCATTAAATGACGTGTCAGAGGATGTTTTCAGTGAAGTTAAGCAAACGCACTTGACGCACAGAGAGGGAACAAAACAACTTCACTAAAACTGTTTCTGGGCGCACGAGGAGAGTTCCCAGGTTTTCTAATGATGACTGTGTCACTGAATTGAAATAAGAAGTATTGCAAAGCCATTTGGAGCACCGCCATCTCTCCGCGCGTGGGATTCAAAGAGTATCATCCGAGCGCGAGACATCCGAGGAGGAATTACATCTTCTCTTCTGAAAAGTCGTTCACACACGTTTTTCGCTCTTCGCGCGCGGACCTTGGACTTTTGCATGGACATGGATCGTTTACTTTAGTTGGATAACGACCGGTCAGAACGTTGAGCTGTTTGATTCTGGGATTCTGCTTCATGGCACTTCATCTCCTCCAGCAATGATGCCGCTACGTGACGGGAATTGAGAGTTCGCTCCATATTCACAGAGAAATCCGAGGTAAGACGCGTCTTCTTTTATGCTCGTTTATGGTTTACATTTTACGAATGAAAAATAATATTTTTACCCGATTCGTTAACTTCATTAACACATCTGCGTTTTACGTGTCTCAACGGAAATCACGTTAAACAGTTTGGATGCCCGCTTGCTGTGTTTGAGGCAAAAGTAAAAGGGCCTTTCGATGTTATTGTCACTCGCAAAGTCCTAAGTTTACCCTGCTGTCTTCGAAGCTGAAGGAAATTGTACTCATATCATAAAATAAGCGATATTTTAAAAGACAGATTGTGTATAGACTTACTTTACCCCGCGCTTTGAAGATGCGCAGTCTCCAGTTTGTCAATTTGAATGGCGACTTAGCTAAACATAAAAGTATTATCGTACAAACATCGTGCGCTCGATCTTACGTGAATGTCAAGTCCCTACGATACGCTTCATATTGAGAGAACACAGCCAACACGTGAATCAGAACTGTTCAAAACCCGTGCAACGCTCTGATACGATCCTGCAACTTCTAAGTAATATATAAGAGGATTCTGTTTTGTGGTAGAATCCGGTAGCCAATATATATAATAATACCCCAAGGCGACGGGCACATCGCATTTTACTTTAAAATCTGTATCGAGCTCTGTGGACAGAAGAGCATCTCAGTAGATGAAGCCGGTGGATGCAAGAGAGATTTTCCAGGATGCGTCATTTTCTATACCGGTGTGCTTGCCGAAATATTTCGAATCGGCATCTCATGGCCATTTATTCTGTCGCTTGCAAAATAATTTAGTTACCGAAAGAACACGAAGTCATTTATTCTTGCTATAATATTTTGCATGGTTAATATCTGCCACAACTGTAATAAAAATAAGACATGATCCAACATGGCATTCTGTAAGCTTCTAACAAAGACGATCCAACATTATTTAAAGGTTTCATTGTAGTAACTAACTACGGCATTTTGGCAGGCAATGGTACATTTAATAGTATGAGTGCCACAATTTAAACTGCTAAGTTCAGTGGAAGAACAGTGCATACAATAGTACATTCTGCTACTTTGTTAACATTCAGTCATACATGTAATCATCAGATGAGCATTGTAATACAGTGTTAAATCGTATTAATTTCTAAATTAATGGAGTAAAGGGATACACTTCTGCATAGGTTTAAGACAAAGTGATGTAGTTTTCATTTCCACAGCTGTATCTCTGAGGTCGGAGCAACACTTTGAGATGCAATGCAACAGGCCTTTCGTTTAACTCATTGATTGTACTAAACTAATCGTATCAGTCAAGTGTGGAAAATACTGCATGGATACACAAATAATGTAATTTTTTTACTTATGACGAAATGTATTTTTTTGCTATAGGATCACTTTAAATTCCTGTAGCTCTTGCTTGTTTTTTATGCCAGCCTGTATTCTGCGTTTATTTTAATTAAATTATGCTTGTCTGACTATTGACTCTTCCATTATCATTACAGTCTACATGCAAAATAAATTCCTAGGTCTGTGGGAAGTTGTGGAACATATACGTCTATTGAATGTTCCCAAGAAAACTTACTTGAGTCAGTAGCACATTATTCCTAATCAGTCAAAGTGAAGTGAATACATTCACCTCACCTGCACTGCTAATGAAGCACAAGTCTACAAAAGTTGTCATCATGCGTGAAAGCAAAAGTTACAGTCACAAGCTTAAACTTAAATTAAACGTGTCACAGAGCAGGTGGCTGTAATACTGTTGTCTCGAAACCAAAATGCATAATTGGCAAAGCCATGGACAATAAATTATAGCAGTGAACGGTTCTGTAATGTTTTAGAAGCTACCGATATCAACACTGATATGGAAAAACAATTACTTTCAAATTAGAGAACTTCAGTGGCTCTGCTATGTTATATTATTTGCACAGTTATCCTCAGCAAGTATTATAATAGCATAAATGTAATACAATTTACAAACAAATAAAACAAAAAACGACTTGTTTTCTCCAAATGCTTAAATGAAACTGCATAATTGTTTAAAGTGGTTAGTTACACTTGATACTGTATTATGACTTAACACATTAACACATAAGTGGATGTTAATCTTCATACACCCAAATATTTTAAGGCCTACCTGTTAATTGTTTTATTTTGACCACTCCAGTGCCCTCTATTGGCAGTTTTATTTATTTATATATCTTGCGCTTCATTATTTTGTGAGGAGCATCTTGCGAACCAGCTATCTCAAGGATGATTTAGGTTGAATCTTAGATTCTTTATTATTTCCAGTAAGGTGAACTAAGTAAAGTTTAAAAAGATTGAAACGGCCGCAAACTGCATCGTAAATGCTCTTTAAATATATTAATACTCTATATAGTATGTATGCCCATGCAACTTTATAATACGTCAGGTAATTGAGGAAAAAGGACAAATTAGAGATTTTATTATATTTCTTCTCATAACTTTTGGACATTATACATTCATTTTTTTATTTGAACAGACTGCCGTATTAGTTTAACCACTAAGAGTAAACAGTACATCAAAGGGCAAATCTAAGCCTTTATAATCTTTATGTATAAGCCTTTATGTATTAACTTGGACATTCATTCAGTTTAAGATTTAGGGTTGCGTTGGCATGTTACACACTTTGCGACGCTTGTCCGTATAAAATCAATTTCAGAGAATGATGTATAGCCAAATGACATGTTGTTTCACTGAAAGTGCCCGCTATAAATTGCCTGATGTTGGTCTAAAGAATTAAATGAAAGTTTTACTATGATTATTTATGGTTCAAATTAGCAAAACAGAATAACTTGAGCATGGTTAAGGGCGCACCATTTGACGTGAACAAAATCATTCTTCGTTTCCTCTATAGGCTGAAGTTAGCCTTAGGTTGTTTTGTCATCTGTATGAAATCATATGAATAACAGACACGAGTGAATGCGTCATTCCTGCCGACTCGCATTTGAATCTATTGCTATTGGCAAAATTTTTGCTATGTTAATACCGCCCTATTGATCATTGAATTGTCTATTGATCCTCAGGATTAGTGTAGCTTTGTGTATTTGCAGGAGTCACTATTCAGTAAGAATCTAACTTTAAGGCATCTTCCAATCAGAGGAATAGTGCAGCCTGGCCTTCTCAAGTTTATCTAAGTAATGCGTTACTGTAACTGTGTTGCAGAACAATGGCATAACAATAATATTGACACTGAAAGCAATAGCAAAAATATCTAGTAAAAAAGCCATATGTTTCTCATTAGCAATCAAATATTATCACTTATTTGATGTTCGCAAGAGATTTATACATGATACATGAAGGCTGGATAAATTATTAAGGCATGTACTCTGTAGATGAGAAGGATGGCATCCTGAGTACAGAGGAAGGACAGCAGGTATGCAAGCGAACAGCTGGCAGGGGGTGCAGTGGGTCTCAAACTGCTGATGGCAGGAGGCGGAGGGCAACTCAAACGATGCACTGAAATGTCAAAGAATCACGCACACAAGGGGTTCCTTTAAACCCCGAAGAGTGACGCTTGACTTCTGATAAAATAGAGTTAAGCGACATGCTTCAGGCGCTTGTCCCAGTTTAACTTCTATAGGTGCCCTTAATTATTTGAAATGTCATTTTTGGTTTAATTACCGTTCTTATTCAATTTGATTGGTTAAAGAGTACATAACATGAGATCATGAAAATGACATTTCATGCATTGTGTTTGAAAATAAGCAGTCTGTCAAATTGTAATGTCCAAAGGTGAATGAATAACAAAGTTATTGGCTTGGAAAAAAGAGAGTCGACTCTGAATCACTCATACGAGTCGTCCCTAGTCCGATTCACGAACTGCCGCAGATTTACGTCACTACATACAGTATAGTCCACGCCTACGTTTTGCTAGGACTATCTGACCAATCACAGCAGACTAGACTATCTGACCAAACACATCAAACTAGCGGAAAGGAGGGGATTAGACAGATTAATCGCGGAACAAATCATTTGAGAGTCAGTCAAGAAGTCAGGTATGAATAACTGCCTATCATTACGAAATAATAGTGTTTTTACACTAATGTACATAAACTTCTTGTTGGACATTCCATAAACCAAAGTAGGACCTTAAAAATCCCCAATTATGTACTCTTTAATCTGAAGTTGTTTATCTGTCCCGTTTGCGTGTTGCTGATGCGATTTTACATCTCTACCGCATTGAGTCCCCGCTGATTCACATAGACAGAGATTCAGTCGAAACTTGCAGTTGGCATGTAAAATAATTTTTCTCCTTGACAGCTCAGCTCAAAATCAAGAGCAAGCAGGCCTGTCCATCACATTGTCATTTAAAACGTCTGCACGCTCCTCGCTGCTTGTTCCAGAGGGAAGGACAGCTTTTGCATACTCCGTGGAATCCATGGTCCGCTGCTCAGAATAGATCACTGAAAGACTGTGCAAGCCAGGAAGAAGTCTCGCTTGATACCCGTGAGCACAATTTTCCTAATTCTCTCTATTCAGTCGAAAAACTGGAAGTTCTGGAAGATTTGAAAAGTTGAAATTCAAGGCATTGCGAATCTATCCGGAGCATAATTTTCAAAGAGTCGTTCCCAGGAGTACATCTCAAAATGGCTCCGATTTTGCACGACAACATAAACTGTCCTAAATATGGGGAGGAGTGACACCCGGGCCCCCGTGCGGAATAGTGTAATCCCATCACTGTGTCCCTGGGTAGCAGAGCTCTGTACGAAATTCTAGACATCTCTTACAGTCAGCTATAGCTCATACTGTGAAGACTATTTGGTTCTGTACAGGTTCATCAGCGTTCGTTCTCACAGGGATGCTGCAATTTGTTATTGCTGACAGTAAAGTGACAATGACAGCCTAGATGCAGCACGATATAAGAAACAAGAGAGACAGTCGCACTTATTACATGTTTAATGTCCTATTCTCATAGACACCTAATGTCAGTTTGGGTTATTTAGATGTAGATCATCTTTTATTCACTGCTCTGCAGTGCACTTCATAGCCAGTAAGTCCTCTTCATTATGCGTTGTTGGATACAGCCTTGGACCCTTCAGAGCTTATCAGAGTACTGTAGGTGAATAGTAATAGCTTCGCTCTCCTGTTTTAAAAAATGGTGCAATTGCGAAAAGCAGAGCAAATTTCCTTCTTTTTGCTCTAAGAACAACATAACAGTCTGTGAATATGTGCAGATAGCATGCTGGCCATTGATCACTGTCATGTAAATACTGTGAATGGTGCTCGTCTGCCCAACAAACCTCTAATGAGTCCCTGCAGTCCAGCTTGAGAGTGCTCTCGGTGAAGAACAGAACATCCTCCGTCAGAAGAGACTCGAGTACACACTTGCCAAACGGCTAAGAAAACGGGGGTCTTTAACTCTGTGTGTGAGGAAGTCATTCTTTGGGATACATTTTTGATGTATGAGTTGAATCGTGCCACGTGGCCATGTAACACACGTCCTGATGGCTTAAACAGAAAAATTGTGTGTTATTGGGAGTAACATGCAATGGTTGAAGAGATCACCCAAAATTAAAGTCTTTCATCATTTACTAACCCTCGCGTCACTCCGTACGTGTATGTCTTTCTTCATTCTGCACAACACAAAAGGAGTTATTTTGAGAACTTTGATAACCAAACAACATTGGAGCCCATTGACTTCCTTTGTGAGGACATAGAATGACAGATATTTCTCAAGATATCAAAAGAAAGTGTCAAATATAGATGGTTTTGAACAACAGGAGAGGGAATAGGCCCTATATGATGACATCATTTAGTTTGTAGTTCATATATCCCTTTAAATAATTTGCTAAATTTGCTTAAGTATGTTTTATACTTCTACTTAAAATATTTTTTCATCACTTATTCACCCTCTTGGCTTTCTTCTGTGAAACACAAAAGAAGATATTTTGAGAAATGTCTCTGTGGTCATACAATGGAAGTCGATGGGTTCAGTGTTGTTGGGGCACCAGCATTCTTCAAAATATCTTTTTTGTGTTCTGCAGAGGAAAGAAAGTCATACAGGTTTGAATTGACATGAGGGTGAATGAATGATACATTTTTGGGGAACTATTCCTTTAATTATAAACAAATTAAACCGTTTTGTTGCTAAATATGCTTTTATCTTCAGCTTTACTAGTAAGTCATTTTGGAATTATACATGTGTGTCCAGACATTGCAGAATGTTCAAATCTATGCAAACAGGAAAAGCAGTGCATGAAGAGCTCTGAACACTAACAATACTGAGAGTCTAGAAGTGTTAGGCATCTCCCCCACCACTTTTCAGTGACCTAGTTGAGTTGTTGGCACATTGTAAAAGCTTCAGCCCTCTGGCTACTTTTATTTATATAATGCCCTGACAGGATTTGTGTGGCCATCGAGCACATTGGCAACAAACACTGAAATGCTGATTCATAAATCATGTCTTGGTGCTTTTGAATTATGGCTTTGTCCTAGTCTTCTGAGGGATAGTGACAATCATTTGGGACTCATGTTTTTTGACTTGCTAAAACTTTAGTCATACAACTTATGACTGTACTGAAGTTTACAGATTGTCTACATAGAAATTTAACTATTGTGTTTTTCTGATTTATTATTTCTTTAATACAGGAACTTTATTAGTTCTTTATTTTGTGACAAAACAATGATAAAACCGTCAGTTTTGAATTGAATAGTTTAAAATGTTTTACAGATATACCAATCATTTTCTCTTGCTTGTTTAAGAAATTACATTTCTGTCATAATTTACTCATCTTTGATTTGTTCTAAAATCTGTATAATTTCTTACTTCTGATGAACACAGAGAAAGATATTTGAAATAATGCTTATAACCAAACAGATCTCGACCCCCATTGACTACCATAGTATAAAAAAATACAATGGTAGTCAAAAGTGCCCCAGAAATGTTTGCTGTCCTACATTCTTCAAAATGTCATCTTTTGTGTAACTTTTCCTACTATGGGAGGCAATGGGGGTCGAGATCTGTTTGGTTATAAGCATTCTTCCAAATATCTTTCTCTGCGTTCATCAGTAACAAAGAAATGTAAACACATTTTGAACAATACGAAGGTGAGGAAGTGATAACAGAATTTTCCTTTTTGGGTGAACTGTCCCTTTAAGAAGATTGTGATCATGGCTGTCCATGGTCCCCATCCAATTTCATTACATAAAAACAGCTTGGTCAATCCAGTCTTAATATGATTCATGCAAAACATAGAAACAACATGAAAGGGAATGATGTCATTATGTTGTTATTTATGTTTATGGTCCAAAGAATGGTACAAATGTGAGTAAAAATCTAGTTGTATCTTCACTATATTTTAAAGTTGTCAATATGATCTTCTTTCTCTTTCTTTCCTGTCTTCTTGTACTAGACTTGCAGATCTTTGAAGTGAGAGTGTACCACCTACTCTGAGTATGGACTTGGCAATTGAGGCTCATGTTCTGGTGGTTTTACTCACCTGCCTGTTCTTGATGAGCCGGGCTCAAGAGAAGGACTACACGGTAAAAGAGGAGCAGCCCGAGAATGTGCGCATCGGAAACCTGCGCAAAGACCTAAACTTGAACCTAGACCCGAACGTTAAACTGTCATCTGCGCTGCAGTTTAAACCCGTCTACAAGACGGGCGACGTGCCTTTGGTGAAAGTAGAAGCCAGCACGGGAGAGATTTTCACCACAGCCAACCGCATTGACCGCGAGAAGCTCTGCTCTGGAGTCTTCAACGAGAAGCGCTGCTTTTACGAGATCGAGGTCGCCGTGCTACCCGACGAGATTTTTCGTCTGGTGAAGATCCGCTTCCTCATCGAAGACATCAATGACAACGCCCCGCTGTTCCAGTCTACGGTCATCAACATCTCCATTCCTGAGAACACGGCCATCAACAGCCGCTATCCCGTCCCCTCTGCGTTTGACCCTGATATAGGAATCAATGGGATCCAACACTATGAGCTTGTCAAGGTGAGTTCAACACTCAGCTATGATTTATTATAAGGCTTTGCTATTTACTGGTCCCTTAATGTCCAGAGTAAAGAAACACTGTGTGAAATAAAAATGTGTTTGGCTCGTGGGTTTAAAAGGAATTTACTCTTTGTTTGAGGAAAGTCGGTAATTGCACCGAGATTGATGGGAATAATGTGTAGAAAAATACTTTTTAATTGATGTGTTCTGGGTAACAAGGGTAATATCCTCAGTGGCTTAATATAGCCCAAAATGAAAAGTAGGATATTGTTATGCGCTGCATTAAATTATATACAGTTGCACGTACATTTGGTGAGCCGTACCGCGTACTCACATACATCCACGCTGTCAGTCACACTACAAAATATTACAACGTCACACACTTCAATGAACGAACAAGTATTCCCTTTGGAAAGGTTGCGCTGTATTTTAATTAAAATTCAAATGCAGTGTGAAATTCAAATACAGTGTGAAACAATGAACCCAAGACTGTCATTAAAGTGTGAAAGAGTAATTTGTACCTTTTCTTTTGAGAATTAGCAAAATCCTTGCTTTCCATGTCTGATTAAGTTACCAATTTGCATTTTTAAACAGTCTCTTGCTGCCAAGACGTCTCGGGAGCACCATTCTCAATCGCTCGCGCTTGGAAAGTGACCAGTGCTGTGCCACATAAAATATCAAGAAATAAGTACACGCACTCTTGCATTTCAGACGATACAATTTATCCTTTGCCTATGAGCGCACGGTTGCTTTCTATGAATCGTATATGCGTGTTTGGTGAGTAAACAGAAACGGAAAGACGGGGTTGTTGAACGCGTCTCGCGAGCAACATCTGGCTGCATACCTAACTCTTGTGGTCCCACGAGAGTACGAATCCGAAGCTCCCACACAGTAACGGTTCAGGCCGGCTCACCCTCGGCATGGTTCAGCACGATTAGCATTGCGGGCCGCAGCTGCCGCGCCTGTCGTAAGAGACTGGGCTCTGAAAGAGCTCTGATAGCAATCCCTCTTCTGCTCTTTACCCATTCAAGTCATGTCACCCCAAGAGGAAGCCCTCGCTTATGACACAGAGGGCCGTTATTGCCTACCCCGGTTTTAATTGCACTGCCATATTAATTGTTCCATCAGCATTAGTGTTGCCGTGTCACCTGGAACGATGCACACAAGCACTTTTGGACGCTATCAAGGTCAGCTTACAGAAAGTAATACCATGCATGGCTGAAGGAGTGCTTTCCATTAGAAGAGATTTTATCACTTAAAGAGAACCTCTTTACAAGTCCTATCTGCAGGCATGTGGATCAGATCAGGCTCATGGGATGAGGATATTGACTTTTCTGTTGTGGGTTCCACCCAATTCATTGTTATTTTTACTCTTTCATTTAAGCACTCTAACCTCACATTAAGAAAGCAGTTCTTCTCCTTTTGAAGCCATTTGTGTGTTTTAATCACCCGAGACCTTTGCCACTGTCATTTTAGATCTGCTCTACAGTCGAACATTCGAGAGATTTCAAATGCGCTTTCATTTCGCACCGTCCCCATTGGATTAGGTATTTCAGAAGCCAAGGTCAACACTGAAGTCATTATTGTTTTAATAATTCAGGTGTATTTTGATTTCATCTGTGTCTGATACTGATTTGATGTAGAGAAGAAACTACATCAACTTAAATAATTTAGCAAACGTGTTATTTTTTTTCTTAAGCTATTGCTTTTAAAGCCTTTCAGTTTTGTCAGTGCAAGACAGTGAGAGAATGAGTTGAACAATTTCGCAATTATCGAAATTGTCCGTCGGTCTCCTAATCTCTCAATATAGACCACTTCGCAAGAAGCAAACACTAGTCCAGAATTATTTTTAAAAATGACATGTTATTTTAACATTTTGATCCAACATCTGTTTTATTTGATGTATTTTCTTCAAACGTTAATGTTAAACGGTATGTTAAAAAACTGAATAAGCGTTGCTTACGTTTTTCAAAGCGGTCTATATGTGTGTGTTTATATACATGTGTATATAAAAGCTTTTATAAAATAACTTTTATAAAACAACAATAATGATAGCAATTAGCCTGGGAGAGCAAGCTATCAAAGCCAATGAACTCTCATTAAAACTAAATGTTTAGCATTTGCACACCCTTGAGAAATAGTCTGGGCAACGGTATAAAGTGCATCAACTTCAAAGCGACGAGTGGAAATTGCAAACTAATTTCTATTAGCGTTCTGGACAATAGCGGACGCTGGGGAAATTGTAAAAGATTCTAATCAAATTTCTCACTTTCATTTGCTCCCAGGTTCAATTTGTATCTAATTGTCGGCTGTTTCTTCAGCCAGAGTTGGACTGAGAAGGCGGCTCTTTTTGGTCACGAATAGCCAAAATCTGATTACAGCGGTGACAGAATGTTCCGAAAATAGTAAAAGTTACTCATTTTCTACTTAATATTTCAACCGTGTCTCATCCTGCTGTGGTGCAGGAGTCTAAAATATTCTGAAGAGATTCTCAGTTGTTGATACTGAGTTCATTCTAAAGGGTTTCTGTAGAAGGTCATCTCATTGATTCATACAGCAGATACTTTACCCGGGCCCCAAAGCTTTGAGAAACCCAGCTTGCACTATGCAAAATGAACTCCATTGATGCTTAAAACTCTGCTGTTAAGAGACTGATGTCTTTGGGTTATTTATAACTGACACTGGGTTTTGCATATATTTCTTGATTGCGCCAATGTACTTAAAGTGTGTTTTTTCTTAACCCGGTATCATCCTCTGTCACTCATTTACTTGTTCAAATGAAATTTCTCCCACGTGTCTATCCTAACGCTTTACGGGTCATTTCGTATGAATATGTAGATTTATACGAACCATGTGTATTCATTTCACACAATTGTCACTTCCCTTGGGTGCGTGATTCATGTTCCTTTGACTCTACCTGGGTCTCTCTGAAGGCAATCAGAATATCCCAGCTTCATTTTCTATGGGCAAGGCTAGAAACAAATGCATTGAGCATACAGACTTGTTAGCTAAAGCGTGTATTGTCAGCTTTTTGTTAAGGATTCTGCTTTGAAACTGGTCTTAGCATGACCGTAAAAGCCCATGGTAGAGATCATCTGTTGATATGTGCTTGTTGATTCTCGTGTAAACATCCAGTCAGTGTTGACTGTATAAGGAGAGAGAGATGTTCTGCAGGTGCTTCTTAATATAAATAGGCAATTGACACTGTTTATCATTTCGATGCTTATTATTGTACTTGTAACAGTGTCAGACGATTAATCGTGATTCATTGAATCTAGAATTAAAGTTTGTGTTTACATAATATATGTCTGTGCATATTCATTTTGTTTTTGTAAACAAATACACATACGTATACGTATTTACAAAATATTTACACTTAACTTAAACTCTATACATGTGAATATATTATTTAATATATTTAATAATAATATTTTATATTCTTCCTAAAATATATGCATGTATGCGTGTGTTTTTATGAATTCAAAATTACTTTACACATCGCACAGACATATATTATGTAAACACAGACTTTTATTCTGGATGCGATTAATCGTTTGACAGCCCTATAAGAGTGTAGATTTCCTCTTTTTGTGAGCGTTGATTTGTGTTCTTGCATGTGTTTGTAGTACAGACCAAAAGACAAAGCACAATGCATGCCAACAACCAACAAAAGATAGATGTTACATTATTTTAGCGTGTACAAAAGCTTTGTCAGCAAACTATTTAAATTGCCTTTTGCCATTAGGTGGCTGCATGCGATGTGCCAATAAGCCACAGTTTGTTAGTGCCAGAAGCAATAATGCAAGATTACCCTTAACTTGGAAACGCATATATCGTAACAACATTTGAAATATGTGCCTAGACAGAGTAATCTTCCCAGCTTTTTGTGGAGTAGGAAGCTTATCTCTTAAGGAAGTTGCTTTTTCTTGTTCTAGCATGAAAATGTTTTTGACTGAAAGGGCTTCAAAGAGCCTCTTTGTTTCACAAATGTGCTTGACTCATTCAGGCACCATTTCCATGTCTCCCCCATGCTCAGAAATATAGAACACGTTCAGGGTTTAGCTTCACCGTGTAGCCTGATCTGTAATCATAAATACAGTATAAGGGCTAGTTTCGCTAGGAAGCCAATTACTTTAAACAGTCAAAGCTGGTTTCTCATGGGGATTACATACAGTATGCATTTGTTTTCATTTTCCTCAGGCTTCGCCGTTGACTAGATTTAGTTCCTTGCTGGGGAAAAGCTTTTTCACACTTCGGGTTTTTAATATACAGTATGGTGGTCTTCCACTATACTTAAAATGGAAGCTTATCTCTTAGGCTACCATTTCAGCTACTTTGCTCACATGTGAAGTGGAAACCGTTCTGAGAGACTTCAGCGCACTAATTCTGAGAGTTGAAAGTCAGGTGAAACAGTACGTTTTGTGTGCAGCAAAGCAGAATCCACCAGAGGATAGAACTGGGACTCATTGTTTTATTACTGTGCTGCTATGATGTAGCTTTGTATTGGTGAGTTTCTACGCTGAATGTTAAAAATGTGTTTCATTGAATGTTAAAATGGCAAATTCCTGTCAAACTGACAATTGTTTTTTTTTATTTTATGTTTTCAAGAAAATGAAGAGCAAGCAGTCTTATTAAAGAGTCAGAAAAGGTCAGAGAGAGAAAAAATGAAAGGATTTCATGAAGGTCAATAAAGGCCTTGCTGTAAGAGTTCTAACAGGAATATGTGCATTGATTTATGTTCACCCAAGCAAATATGGAATGGCACACAGTAATTTCCTCTCCACCAAACAATTTTTGATTGCTTACAGAATCTTGGAGTTATTTACTTTAGAGAGAAAAAACAGCGATCGGTGCATTGCATGTTTCACAGGCTTAAGTTTTGAAGGTGCTGTATGAGGCTGTTTACTGTGTGTGGTTTCAATGTTTGCATAGGTCTTTACTTTATAGGATCGTATCCCCCAGACAGGCTTTCCAAGTAAATATTTTGGCTTTTGAAGGCTTTTGGAGACCTTCTGCCTTTTCTCATAGGATGAAAAAATCTTTTCAAGGTCGGATGCTGGAGCTGGAGCAAACATCTGTTTAAAGTTAAAACAAACTTATTGACTCGAAAGAAATCAGGATGTTTATGTATTTCCTTTTTCTGTGAGCTAATGATGACTTGTCATAAAACACATTTACACAATACAAAAACTCTAATCACAATGCTGATATAAATAACTGTAACATTATAAATCATTACTATTGAATTCCTCTTATAGAAATGTAATTGTTTCATTCTTTAATCTTGTCTCCTTTTCTTTGGCTGATATACTGCAAACCATTTTTAACGCTTGTTTTATCTTTTCTTTTCAGAGCGTAAGTGAATTCGGTCTGGACATCATCGAGACCCCAGAGGGAGACAAATGGCCCCAACTCATAGTCCAGCAGAGCCTAGATCGAGAGTCGAAGGACACCTTTGTGATGAAAATTAAAGTAGAGGATGGTGGCACCCCTCCAAAGTCCAGCACTGCCATTCTGCAGGTCACCGTCTCGGATGTGAATGACAATCGCCCGGTATTCAAGGACAGTGAAGTGGAGGTGAATGTTCCCGAGAATGCCCCAATGGGAACATCTGTCACTCACCTTCACGCCTCAGATGCTGATCTAGGATCCAATGCTCAGATTCACTTCTCCTTCAGCAACCAAATCTCCCCTGCCACCAAACGACATTTCGCTATTGACAGCACAACTGGACTGATTACTGTCAAACAGCCTTTGGACAGGGAAGTCAACCCCGTCCACAAGCTTATAGTGCTGGCCAGTGACGGAAGCTCTACCCCTTCAAGGGCTACAGTTATAGTCAATGTAACAGACGTTAATGACAACGTCCCCTCTATAGATACACGTTACATAATGAATCTTGTTAATGGCACTGTGCTGTTGTCTGAAAATGCCCCGCTGAACACAAAAATAGCCCTGATTACTGTGACGGATAGAGATGCTGACCTGAACGGGAAAGTGACCTGCTACACGGATCACGACGTACCTTTCAGGTTAAAGCCGGTCTTCAACGACCAGTTCTTGCTGGAAACTGCCGCGCTCTTAGATTACGAGACCACTCGTGAGTATGCAATAAGGATAGTCGCATCTGATTCTGGAAAACCTCCTTTGAACACTTCGGCGATGGTTCTTATTAAAATCAAGGATGAGAATGATAACACCCCCATTTTCCCACAGCCGGAAATCCAGCTCTCCATTCCGGAAAACAATGACCCTGGAACGCAGCTGATAAAAATCAGTGCCACAGATGCAGACAGCGGTTCGAATGCTCTTATTATTTACAGTCTCGGCCCAGATGCCCCGGATGGGTTTAACGTAGATGCGCGGTCAGGAATCCTTTCTGTTATCAAAAGGCTAGATAGAGAGAAGCATGAGAAGTATTCATTCACAGTTATTGCCAGGGATAACGGTTCTACCCCTCTTCAAAGCAACGTCACAGTAAAGCTTATAGTCCAGGACCAGAATGACAACAGTCCAGCTTTTACCCATCCCGAGTACAACTTCTATGTCCCTGAGAATCTGCCTTTGTACGGGACAGTGGGGTTGATCACAGTGACAGATGCGGACGCTGGTGACAACGCAGTCGTCACCCTCTCAATTATTAACGGGAAGGACAATTTTATCATCGACCCCAAAACCGGGGTGATCAAACCAAACATCACATTCGACAGGGAGCAACAGAGTTCATACACTTTTGTCGTCAAGGCTGTGGATGCGGGCGCAATGCAAACCACCTCATATGCCAAGGTCACCATAAATGTTGTTGATGTAAATGACAATCGTCCGGTGTTCGTCATCCCTTCCTCGAACTACTCCTATGATCTGGTTCCTTCAACCACCAGCCCTGGGTCTGTGGTGACAAGAGTGTTTGCTATTGACAATGACACCGGAATGAATGCCGAGCTGCAGTATAGTATCATTGGAGGCTCGCCGAGAGGATTGTTCGCCATTGACAAAATGACAGGCAACATTACTCTGCAGGAGAAGATAGTAATGGTAGACCAAGGTCTCCATAGACTGGTGGTAAAGGTCAAAGATTTGGGACAGCCGGAGTCTTTATATGCAATTGCTCTTGTTCATTTGTTTGTGAATGATACTGTCTCAAATGCTACGTTCATTCAGGAGCAGCTACGCAAGAGCTTGGAGACCCCATTGGACCGTAATGTTGGTGACAACGATGTGATACCTCAAACCAACGGTTATGTAATTGTCGTCATTGCTATCATCGCTGGGACTATGACAGTCATCTTGGTTATTTTTGTCACCGCCCTGGTGCGCTGTCGACAGACGCCAAGGCATAAAGTCGTCCAAAAGAGCAAGCAGAGCGGCGAGTGGGTGTCGCCCAACCAGGAGGGCCGTCAAATTAAAAAGAAAAAGAAGAAGAAGAAGAGGTCGCCAAAAAGTTTGCTGCTTAATTTCGTCACCATAGAGGAACCCAAGAGTGACGACCCCACCCACGAGCACATCAACGGCACCTTAGACCTCCCCGTCGAACTTGAGGAGCAGACGATGGGAAAGTACAACTGGGCGACCACACCAACTACCTTCAAACCCGACAGCCCCGACTTGGCCAAGCACTACAAGTCGGCGTCTCCTCAGCCAACATTCCAGATCAAACCAGAGACCCCCGTGGCTCCCAAGAAGCACCACGTCATTCAAGAACTCCCGCTGGACAACACGTTCGTGGTGGGCTGCGACTCGCTCTCCAAATGTTCCTCCAGCAGCTCTGACCCCTACAGCGTTTCAGAGTGCAGCTGTCAAGGGGGCTTCAAGGCACCTGGGCAAATCCACACCAGACAGGTAATTCACAACTTTCTTTCTTAAACCACTCGCTGTTCCAGCTCCCATTTGTACTGTCCTTCTGTTAGAAAGATGTGGAATGAAGGGTGGGAGCTGCATGTTGTGTGCGTGTCACACAAAACGTAAAAGTGGGAGGGTGTTTGTTGTGTGCTCGTTTGAGCGTTTCAGTTCTTTTGAAAGAAAAATGTCAAATAATTAATCAACTGGAGGAACGTTGTATATATTAAGAAAACGGTGACAGCGTTGGATAGCTTTGATTACGGAATGTTTTTATCTCCCAGTGAGACCATCAATTCTAAAGGGGGGCTATTAGAAAAACAATTTGTGTGTGTGTGTGTGTGTGTGAGAGAGAGAGAGAGAGAAACAGGAGTGCTAGCTCGCAGCATTGAGATTACGGCTATGTTTGTTCTTGATTGACATGCCAAAACCAAGCATGCTTGACAGAAAACCAAACAAGATAGGGTTGCATTCCACAGGCGCAACTGAACAGATGCACACTGCCGAAACAATTGTTTCCCACAGAAATGTTTGATAGAACTCATTAGGGCTAAAACTTTCAGCATAGTAGCGAAAGGCTGATTATTTTTTAAATACGATTCAGAAGTCAGTCCAAAAGAAACATTATAAGTTGTCTCTGAGGAAAATTGCCGGCATTAATGAGAAGAAAGTTCATTTGAATACCAGCATTGTATCCTGTGCTTCCCGAGGATATGTGCCAAATGCAAAATAGCTAATAAATAAAAGCAGGTGAGGGACGCAAATGTAAATTGGGGTGGAGGGAGAGGTGGCCTAGCTGCGGCGACAGGTCTTTCTTTAGTGGAAGACTGAGCCGTGCGATTGTAGGTCGGAGAGATCAAGGTGAAGACAGAGCCGAGGGACCGAGAGATTTAAATAGAAACATATTTGCTAATAGCTTGAAACGCTATTCATTTTACCTATCAGATGCGTGTTTTTTAATGACCCGGCAGGAGTCGGCGGGGAAAGGACTGAGGTCATACTGTAAGTCTTTCATTGGTGTGATTTCAGTGACAGAACTGTATCTACACGATCTGTTCCTAGTTTCTCAAAATGCCCTTTTTCACTTTCGAAAATGGCCTCAGTCATAGCTGGTCCTTTGTTTTGTGCATCTGTAATATCATGTCATGCACTCAGATCTCTTGTCCTTATTGAGGAAAATCTCCCACTGCATATTCTTTACAAATTACTGTAGATCCACTCAGATACATTGTGCGCATGGTAATTTAAGGTGACACCCACACATAGCTGATGTGCCTTTTCCACCATGAGGCCTTTATTTTACAACGCAGTTAAAAGCGACGCTCTGCCATGGCGCATTATACATAAACCTACTTATAGAACCAGATTATGGAAAGACACGTAATTCAGTTTATGTTTGTAATTTGACTTGCCAAGTTGTCCTTCTGGGTTTCAACGCTTCTGATTCTTTGTTTTGAAATATGCAGAAATATTTGAGGAAGCTTTTGAAATGTTGCGTCAGACTGTTGTGGGAATGTTTGTAATAAAGACAAACTGTAGATTCAAATCCCATTTAGTTTCCCGGGTGGTATCTCTATCTTTAAAACTCTATAACATTCTCGGTTTCTTTAGTAGTTTTATTTTTGTTTTTTGTTTGTTCTGCTGAATTTAGCTGGCTGTTAGATCACACAGCTCTCTTTGCTATATAATGTATAGGATCTTATTGCCCTTAACATGATATCACTAACGTTTACACTCACAACAACCAAAAAAGAAAGCTGTAATATATCCAAACCGATATCCCGCACTTCAGTCTAGAGAGCCTTTTGTGGATTTACTTTATAAGTTTACTTTTTAATTTTTTAAGGGTCAATTTTGATTGACAGGGATATGATAAACAAGAGCCTCCTGTTCAAACTGAATTTGACAAATTTAGACCAGACTGTGTGTGAAACGGTTTTCCATTAGGTTTAACAGTGTATTTTTTAGTGATGTGTTTGTCGTTTTTTATATATCTTAAGGGTAGCCGGTATGCTTTGACAGCTTTACACTATTGACTTAAACCCATTATGGGCAGTTGAAATGTAGAAGCTCTAAAGTTTAGAGTCATTTAGAAGCTCTGAAGTCTTGAGTCATCTCCAACTCCTAAGTAAAGTGCTTCTTATGTCATTTCTATATTAGGGCAGTCTACTGCACCCTACATAAACTATGAGTTACGTACTTTGAACAAGATTTATTTTTGAAACACACATCGGCCATTGTCTTTTATGTAGAGCAGTTGTGATTGACAACAGCTATGAGCCATTAGCGTTAGCGGAAAGAGACCACAGTGCTGAATCAGATTATGTCCCGCATCCAACCGCCCTATATTTGGTGTATTTACTGGGATGTTCTATGTGAGCCATAAAGCAACAACACAACTGTTAGCATAACGTAATGTCGCGACCTCATCCGAGCTGACACGCATCATGTCTGGATTTGCCATGATGAATAGACCAGCGAGAACATTCATAGGACCATTAAAAGATGCATTTCTCCCGGGAAAGGCTCATGGATGAAGGTCAATGGGACGCTTAACGGAAGCGGGAATGATGTCAGCATCGCAAAAAAAATCTTGTCAAAATACAACTTATTTATGGGCCATATGGCCCATAATAGTGTTCATTCTGCATTCCATGCACCACGAAAAGCTCGCTCGCGTCTCTTTCACTCATCTCAGCCTGTCTTTCATCTCCCGCTCTCCATGTTCTCAAACAGCGTTTTTAGAGGTCAGTCCGCCCCGCTGGTGTTGGGCCTTCTGTCTGAATACGCACTTCAGTTGTGCGGGTCAAGAAAATATCACCGTACTTGACTGATCCCTGGGAAGGCCATGAATATGCAAGAAAGCTAGTATAATCAAAAGCTATAAGGCATCTATATTCAGGACAGGGGTGTGTTTGAGGTCAGTAGTTTTGCCACGCAAGCTTATGTTGCGTTCTAACCCCTCTCCCTCAGAGCTGGATTTGAATACGCCCTCGACGGACTTACGAGGTCTCGCAGTCCAAAACACATTTTCTTTGCATCAGGCTTCACGGTACATTCAATATTTCAAAAAACATCATAAAACACGGTAGAGGATGTCCTTGAGTCCACAGTTTGTGCTCTCACCCAACCGAGTTTCAATAATTTAGATTCCACTTCAATTTTGATTCTCGCCGGGTATGGGGCAGATGTGCCTGGATTTCTAACCGTGCGCATTTTTTAGAACATGAAGTGATTGATTTCTTTTGGATTTCTCTCTCTCGCCCTCTCTCTATTGATTATCTCCAGTCGTGTCAAACTCCAGGCGTATTCTACTGCGTTTAGCCCATCAGCGATTCTCCGGCACGTCGTTCCTTAGCAATGCAATCTGCATGTTCATTTAAGCTTTGTTGAATATGTCCTCGTGCTTTTTAAAGCGTCCGATTCTGTCGCCTCTCGTAAGTGAAATTAAATTTCTCCATTAATATTTTCGCCCGGAGGTAGAGCCGTTTTCGACTCGCTTTCTCCTATGATATCTCGGTTATTACATCACTGTTAATAAGGGCAATGAAAAAATCAAGTGTAATATCTTGAATTGACCTTTCATGCCACAGGTCACATTTTTTATGAATTATGCCGCACCACTGTGACTATCCCGAGCCTCCTGTTGTCATCAATGAATGAGTGTTGCTTTAGTGTGGTGGATGTAACGACACATTCTGAGCAAAAAAAGCAATTTGGTATACCTGCATGCATTGACTAGTCACTTAACACTCAGCATTCTTCAAGGTAAATTTACCACCATCACAAAAATAACAGCCTGTTCCTTGCAGAATGCTTTTTCTCTCTCCGCACATACGCTGTATGTGTCCAGAGAGAGATGACTTCATTATCATCTTACACAGCTTAGCTACCCAGATGATTTTGTAACTACAATTTCCCCTATCTGTCTGTCTCTCTATATTACAGGAGACGGCACTGAACCCACCACTCTATGGCACACACTGTGGCACAGGTACAGCTCGCTCCCACAGGATAAAAATCAATCTCTAGCTGCCATTTCCTAAAGAGGGGCAGGGAGGGAGAGGAAGGCCCTCACTGAAGAGGTGAAAACACAAACTGTACAGATTCTCCAGCCTCAATCGAGGCCCGGAGTGAAACGCCAGACTAAATTGACTGTCCGGAAACTCTGCCCGCGAACCGTAGGAGGTTTGAAATGCTTTGTTAAACCCTTTTCGTCCTCACTCACCGGCCTCGCCGAATAGGGCACAAGACACGCCTGTAGCGTTTCTCCACTCCTCTGCTTATCCAAATGGAATATGAAAACGACCTCTGTATAGGATGTTTATGTATATATGTATTTATGTATACGCAGCATAGTCCCTATGTTTATTTATTGATTTTGTTTTTTTTCACACATTGGACAAAGTTTGACGTGCCTGGTGCTTGTTTCTCAATTTTATTTTGACAAAAAGATATCTTTTGCTCACCTGCTGTTGATGTTTCATTTGTTCATTCTGTGCTCGTATGTAAGGTACGAATTTGTGACCACCTCACTCCACGTCCCACACCGGCCGTGATACAATGCGCACCTCAGCATCGACACAGCCGCTGTCCTGCTCTCATTATACCTCACATTAAAATGCACGGCCCTCCGTAGGAGGCACCAGCACGCCACGGTAGGCTTTAGCTGTGTCACCGATTGCCTCAGAACTTGGGATGTGGAAGATTTTAATAAAACCCTAATGCTTTGCTAAGCTGCAATCATAGGGGACAGCTCTCCTGGTTCCTAATCACAGAATTGTCTAGAAAGGGACAACGGGGCTGACCTTTATATGTCGTCTGTTGTAGTCAGCTTATAAAACCAGAGCCAATATAACCTGTGAGATGTATTTTACTGATTCTGAATAGAAAGCCTCCGGCAGTCTGTTATGTGAGATGGTAGGTTGTAGTTACATCACCTGGGTGTTTGTATACAGTAACCTGACATGCTATGTATTCATACAGTACAACCGAGAAAAAACATGTAAAAAAATATATGAAGTAGACACTACCGAGCACGATTAAGTGGACTATACATATTTCATGTCAACAGCAATAAATTTACAGTTAAACAAGAATTCACAAGCACTTTAAAATCTTGATAATGAGCATCTCACATTTGTAAAACTTTGGAAGATTCCTGAATAACTATTTGTTTTTATAGCAGCATTGATCAATTGCTTAAGTGGATGGTTTTTGTTCAAGCAGTAATTTACTCCTTAAGGCGATGGACTGATTTTTTATAAGTGTCTTTTGACCTCTCGTTCTTGCGGAGGTATCGGATCTTATTGGTGTCTGATAAGTTGAAAACAAAGAATGACTCATTCATAGAAATGCAGCACTGTGCTGCAAACAGTTAGACAAAATATTTGCGATAGACAAAGGAGAGAAAATAGAAGAGGAGTTTTTAATTTAAGGGATATGAACGAATCACTTTCATTGAATATAAAGCACCTTACATTATCTTTGTAATTGACTTTGATTTGCCAACGTGTGAAGTAAACTGTATATAACTGTTTTATGTATGTTTGAGCTTTGAAAGTTTATTAAAGTCTTTTGCATTGTACTGCACATTTCCATGCATCATTTATTAATCTTGCAATTTCAAATCCATATAGTTGTTATATTTTCAGTTTATTATTAACTTCAAGATTTTTATTATAGTGCAATATTTTGTAACTGCATTCTTTCCTTAAAGGTACAGTTCACCCAAAAATAAACATTTTGTCAATATTTACTCGCCCTGTTGTCACGTTGTCACCCTGTATGTCTTTTTTCCTTTTTTTCCTATTTTTAAGAATGTTGTAACTGAACAACTGTGGTACACATTAACTTGCTATGGTTTTGTGTCCATATAATAGAAGTGATCGGGTACAGCCGATCTCTTCTTCAGAAAGTTATTTTGTGTTCTGCAGAAGGAAGAAAGTCAAACAGGTTTGAATTTAATTTTTTTTTATTTGGGTGAACTGTCTCTTTAAACTCTCAAGAAAATTGTCATCTGGAGATAAATATTACTTCTGGTTGGTTGCCGGTCTGTATTGACAGGACAAAAACGAATGAATATAATAAACAAATGCAATGATTTAATACTTTACATCATGTATTTGTGAATAGTCAGGATAACAAAGTCAAGAGCCTTGTCATTTTTTTAAAAGCGAGAAGAAAATTATTTTTCAAATGTTTTCTTAGCCAAATTAGATAGATGCCAACATGAACAGATTGCGTGACATGCTCTCATTTTTGAAACTCATAAACATAACTACACAAGTCACACAAGATAATAATAATATGACCCAGACTATGATAAAAACAGGTTTTCTTTTCAGCACGGGTAAACATGGTTTGTGCTGTGAGTCGTTGGCTGTATAGAGCATGAAACCATCACATTAGAAAGCAAACGTAATTACGTTTACTTTAGTACGATCAACAATTTCGGTGCGCTTGAGAAATAAAACTAGTTGTAGTTATGCAACTATAAAACCGAACGCGACATCTTTAGAAATACACCTTTTATAAAACTGAACAATTACCATTTTTAGTGCTCCTTGATCACGAAACGAAAGTTCTCGACGTGCATTTGTTTGCAGGTCCAAGAGTCAGCCATTGTTCCATTGAACGTGCTTTCAAAGATGCTGTTCCAGAAGTTCACATGAAAGAGGAGAGAAATAAGAAGCAATGGAAAACAATTTAATTGCTTATCAAAGTTACTTTATATTGCGAGCCTGGAGAGCTAATCATTTCCCTTGAGGGAAATATGTCCTTGGTGATTAGAGAAAATGGTGCACATGCATTACAGTGAGCTTGTATCTCTTTTTTTCTGAGAGAGTGTGCAAATGTCAGCCTGCTATTAATACCGCAATGTAAACTCTCAATGTGCTAAAATCTTTTTACGTTCGTGAGTGTGTTGACATGTGCGCTTTTCCTTAAGAACTCTCTCTGAATAATGAGACTAACACCGCTCACTGCTTATTTCAGCTTGCACAAGCATTTAAGATAAATATGAAAGCCTTTTAGGTGATGTAAATACACCGGACCGCACACAACTGAGTGTTTAGTATGTAAGCGATAATGTACAGTCAGCAGATTGCTGCTGCTACAGCACGGCTACCTGCCAAATAAATGAATAAACAGAAATTAAATATTGAGTTTTGATAAAAAATAATTGCATCGGGTGATAAGAAGCTGCAGAATGATGCATGAAATTATACAAACAGGGTGAAAAACGTTGCTGGTGACAATGGTCATTATACAAAAATAATTGACCGATCAGAATTAAGCGTTCCAGACGGCCTTGTAATAATTTCTATTAGGTCTTGTAAATTAAAAAAATGGGCAAAATCGTCCACCAGAATGATATCCATCTGGAGATCTGGCGAATTGTGTTTCTTAAAGAATATAATTTATTCTTCAAATTTACTATGACAGCTCGGCAGAGTTTCTTGTGTTGGCACTGCTTGCTTGTAGCATTGAGCTGAAATGTATCATTTGCTTGACAGCGTTGAGTAGAATGAGAATTCCCATTGAATCAAGTACAAGTACTAGCTTGGTGTGGATTATCTTGCACACAGAGCTAACATACTTAGCTTGTTTTCTCATAATATGCCCAATAAAGGGACCGATAAACCCAGTCAGTAAAGTAACAGGTGCAGTAAAAGAGGTGTCCCCGGGAACTAATGTGAACATGTTAAAGGGACAGTTCACCCAAAAATGAAAATTCCTTCATTTACTCACCCCCATGTCATCCCAAACTTGTACGAGCTTCTTTTTTTCTGCAGGAAACAAAATATGATATTTTGAAGAATGTTGGGGACCAAATAACATCGGCTCCTAGACATTTCTCAAAATATCTTCTTTTGTGTTCCACAGAAGGAAGAGTCATAGACAGGTTTTGGATGACATGAGGGTGAACAAATGATGACAGAATTTCTATTTACAGGTGAACTATCCCTTTAGTGCATTAACATTAATGCACAGTTCAATTATACTCTTTGTACCCTTTCATTGCACTTTATCTTTACCAGAACACTCCAATATTCCAAAAGTCTTTACCCTCACTTTAAAATAAATATATTTCTGCTTCATTTTTTCTTTTCTTGCTGCTCTGTATTTTTAGTATGTGTCGGAAGGGAAGAATAACTGCATAAATACATAAATTATCGCTAAAAATAAATAAAAAGTTGCATTTAATTGTGTTCAGTTTAAGGAAACTTGATGCTACTGCAAGACAGTGAAACCGGTAAGGAATTGCATTACTTCACTCCGAGTCTGAACGCTTATGAAAGTATCTCTCTGGCAGGTGCTGACTAAAGGAGTATTGCATCAAAAGACAGCTCATGAATTAATAAATCAGCCGGACTTTGCAATGACAAAATGTATCTCGAGGATCAGATTGCTGAGAAAGTGCAACAAAACATATGTCTTGAGATGGTATTTATAATTCATATTGATCATATCCTGTGTCCTCAGTATTACATCACATGCAGGGGCAGAATGGGGCCGGGGATTTGAGGGTACAGGAGAGTCATCCGCCGTTATAAATGATCAGTACACGGGGGAATTACTGGTTACTGCAGACTGAGAATATTGCGTCCAGGCCCCGAGGGGATTGCTGATTATCTCTATGTAGTTCTATTTATGCATTTGCCGTGCAGGGGTAGTACACCGGAAGATGGTCTCTGACTATTATTTGCTCTCGAGGCAGTGCCGAACACTCCTGCTGCCAAATCTATGCCAGACTTGATAATTCAATCATTCCTGTGGAGCTGTCGTGTATATTTGTTTGTTGGAAATCAGCTCTTTAACTGAACTAGTTGGCTTGTTAAGGGGATAGTTCACCCCCCAAAAAAATCGTCAACATCTTGTAATTTCAAACCTGTAATGACCATCTCGTTCTTCTGCCGAACACAAAAGAAGATATTTTGAAGAATGTTGGTAACCAAACAACAGCGGTATTAACTTCTATTTTGCGGACACAAAGAGCAATGCAAGTGAATGGGTTCTGCCGCTGCTTGGTTACCAACATTCTTCAAAATATTTTCTTTTGTGTTTTACAGAAGAAACTCATAAAAGGTTTAAAATGTCAAAAGGGTGAGTGAACAATGACAGAATTCGATTTTGGGGTAAAATATCCCTTTAAAAATGTATCCTTTGGTTAAATATACAACGTTATAAATATTCACAAGCTACATTGTTGAGTATTTTTAGGCTGCCTGGATTTACATACAATTGCTGTGAGGTGGCTGAGATTAATGTTATTGATCAAAGCCGAAAATGAATCAGTACTCTCTATTCAGAAAAAATAGTTTTACTTTAGAATTGTACAGTATATTATCCGTCACAAACTATACAGCCTTGTAGCTTTCAAATGACTTTGAGGAATGTGGAATTGAATTTAAACGTGATTGTCAGTTTTGTTGTTTTGTAGTGCTAGGTGGTCTACGCTTATTATTCAAAAGAGAAGGACAAAAATAATAAAATGTAAAATAAAAATACTAAAATACACTGCTGTCTGATTAAATGCTCTTGAATTTCATTCGAAGAACGTTGCTCTACACTAATCTTCAAGAGGACTCTGTCTTACAGATAAATTCTTCTGAAACAAGGAATTCAATTTCCAGAGCTTGTTTTTCATTTCGTCTGCATAGTCATCCTGGAAAGGTAACTTTTGTATGTCATGTCTTTCACGCTGGCACAAAATTCACAATGCAGCATGTATTAGGAAATGGCATGGCATTATTGAGCTGTGTAATAAATGTTAACATACTGTAATTAAGGTTAATGTTTGCACGAATCCTGAAGTAGTGTATTGGTGGGTTCATGTCATGTTCATGCTGCTTTTGACAGACAAAGTGCTTCATGGGATTTATTTTGCACTTTTGTAAGTCATGGACACTGAAAACTGATTAGTGCAAAAAAATGTTTGAAATGCTTAACATGATAAACTTACTTTAGAAACAACACTGCATAAGATTTAAAGGAAACATTTACTCAAAATAAGAATTGTCATCATTCCCCCTTGAGTCCTTGGCAACGAATGGCCACCATATCAGGAAAAATTAGTGGTGAAAAGTGCCCCAGAACCAATTGCTTTCCTACATTCTTCAAAATATTGGTAACACTTTCCTTGAAGCATTATAAAGTATAATGCATTATAAAGAGTTATTTACAACACATAATGTGTGTTGTAATGCATTATATGTAGTTGTAAAGAATTGTAACCATTTTAAAATGTGTAGTGTAACAATGAATTGCTAAGTGTATTAACTGTAATAACAATTATTTACAATGCATTAAAAGGTGCATTACAATGCTTTAATGCAACTTTTATAATGCATTATACATACATGCTTCGAAGAAAGTGTTTACAAAATAATTTTCCTAGAATGGTAGTCAATGGTGGCCAAGAACTGTCTGGTTACAAACATTCTTCCAAATACCATGTTCATCAGATCAAAGACATTTATACAGATTTGGAACAACTCGAGGGAGAGTAAATGATGACAGAATTTTCATCTTTTGGGTGAACTTTTTCTTTAAGACTTGTCAAAGGATGCTTTTGTCTTAATGCTTTACCATAAGCACAAGTGAAAAAATCCACCAGTGCACTGAGATAAAATGCTTTTGTTTTAAAGATTCAAGTCTAAATGTGCTATACACTGTTTCTTCTTGAGTAGATTTATCTTATTTTATGACCATTTTTCTCAAGACTAGAGAATCGTACTAGCCAACAATAGTTGTTTCGGAGTGCAGTTGTGTACCTCACAATTGATTTTGTCTAGTTGAGAAAAATATCCATCAATTTCAAGGTTTACAGGTGACCAGCTGGGTGTAGGCACAAATTTGCATGAGATCTTAACTAAGTGGGTAAGCGGAAGATCGGCTAAAGCAAAATTGGAAGGCGTTGATTTAAAGACACTATTCAAAGCCACTGTAATCCAGGTAATCCAGCACAGATTTCTTGATTTACGTCCGTCAAAGAGACGACAAGAGCCTGGCCCCATTTTAGACTAGCTGGTAATCTGGTTTGGACAGAGGGCTCTGGGATATTTACCCAGCCTTAACATTTGCTAAAGCAGATGGCAGGGAGGGGGGTTGGAGGCACCAATCTTCCTCATCCATCTACAGAAAAAAAGGAGCACAAAAAAATAAAAAGAACAGTGGACGATAATCAATGTTGTTTATTTTGCTGCTTGACTCTTTAAGTACTTTCAGACAGATTATAGGCTTTCCAGGGGATAATCGGAGAGGGCAGACAATTGCCTTTTTTCCCGTACTGAACGTATCCCCTGTGCCGACGTAAAGAAGGCGGTTTAGGGCGGATGCCGGTTCTTAATTCCTGATTAGTTCTGTTCTAAACCTTGCTAAAATTAACTGAGCAGGATGCTAATCACTGAGTCTCAGACACGTTCCGCTCTGCTCTGCTGTGCTGCATGGTTTACACTGTATAGCTGTCATGTGAGAGTGTTTCTCCAGAGTGTGACCCAATTAGGGCCGGCTTTTGAACCTTGCGCTGAACATTGTTTGACCACATAATGGACAAGCCATTTCTCGTAGGTGTTGTTACTTTGTTGACTTTATAATGGACTTATAATGGACTTTACAACAGAGCTGTCCCTCGATGATGCGACATGTTACATGTCATTGGATCTTAAGAGTAGTCTAAAAAGATGAGGAGAATACTGTATTTGTAGAATATACATTTATGAAACGAAATACAATTATTTATACAATAATTTTGGAATATTTTAGCATTCATGTTCTGTTTTATTTTTAAATCCCTTGAACCAGAAGTCGGGATCGTTTTCTTTACTTTGATCAAAGTCAAATGACATCTTGTGTAATTACCCGATAGCCCAGATTATATGAAATCAGTATTGTTTTTAATAAATAATAAATCTTTTGTCTATTATTTTTGTTGCGATTTTGAGACAGTTTTCAATTATTTTTTTGATCCGCAAGCTCAATAATGTATTTGTTGATTTCTGCAATTCAAACTTTTGCCTCTCTATCGCCATCTCTGGTTGACACATAAAGCTGCAATCTGAATGCATCTTGAAGTTAAATGATGTTAAACAAACACTTCCCACAAAGCAAAACCTGACTGCTCAGACTGATCATTATTATAATCTTATCGTTGTCAATCATGGCAAATAGACAGTTTTAAAAACTATTTTTATGGACTTGGATTTTTGTTCATTTTGTCTTTAATATTAGTATAGATTTTTTATTGATTTATCCAATATATGCACATTAAAAAATCCCCCAACCCTTACAAGCAAAATCCTAGAGTCTAATATTTTAGATAGGAATTATAAAAATGTATACACACTGACCGCCAGTCAATAAAAAAAATAATATATATATGTATACATACTCTTAGAGAAGAAAAGGAGGAAAAAATAAAATGTAAAATTAAAGAAATCAATTGTAGTGAACAATAAGCCTTTATTTGACATGGTCAGCATATTCTATTAAAGGATGCCTTCTTAATAATCTTTCTCCAGCATGTTCCTTTAATGAGTACTATATAAGTACGTTCATATTTGATCCAAATTATGAATTGCAACTTTAAAGTTATGTCCTTATTATCATATATTCTTTCATTTTAAGCTAAATAGCAGCTATATTCAAAATTCGGAAAACACCAAAAGATGAAACCTCTAGAAGATGTGTCCCTGGTCTTAACCCGCCTCGTCCTCTGCCACGCGTCCTCTTCCATCAGGGGTTGGACAGCAAATGCAGCCAGGACATATTTCTCTAATTAGTCCACAGAATTGACTAATTAGTGCTCAGAACAGGCGTTCACATGTCATGTAGCCAGGAGACCATATAAAGCTCTTTTAAAGGTGAACTCGCTGGCACCGGCTGGCTAGACTTAGGGAAGAAATCGGTAACAAAAAAGATCAACATCCTATACCGCGTTCAAATGATGCAAAATGGAATCTAATTCAATCAGCTTTGTCTTTTAATTGGATGAAAATGTGTAATTAGGGGCCAGATTGAATGGCCGGTGTTCTCGTTTAATATGCATCTTCTCCACGGTCTGTACAGCAGGCGTCCAGGCTCCAGAGCGCAGCAAAATGAGACTGGACAATCTGCTAAGTTTCTAGGAGATAAAAATGTGAGGATTTTAAGCGGGCCTGTGTTGACATCATTCCACTGTTAACTCATCGGCGCAGGTTATTAGCAGATGTCAATACCGCGGTAGAAAGTGTGCCATTAAGTTTGCTTTCTCATAGCATGGCTCATTACATATTTATGACAACCAAACTTTGTATTACTTTGGACTCGTCCGCTGTGAGTACAAAATACTGATCTGTAATGTCAACAAAATGTCAGCTCGGTATAACATTGCAAAACAGACCAGTAGATTTCATTATGGGATAGTGCCTGTGCTATTATGCGTTCATTATATTAAATCTGGCTGCAGGCAGTCGAATGTAAGAGAGGCAGGCATGCTGTTCGGGGGAATGAGAGTAGAACTGGAAACATACTGTTCGTACAGATTGTCGGCCCTAGAGAGCTGCCCTGTGGACTCGGCATGCCTTCGGATGCCTTCCTCTTGCCTAGTAAGCACTTTGAAAGCTATTGTTTAATACCTTGCCATACTCTTCGCTTCCCTCCATCTAGACACTAGTGGCTTTTGTCACACTTGATGGCTGCTTGAAAAATGTTATACATTTTCCAAATAAATAGAACAAAGAGGCAATAAATGATAAATGACTTGGGGAGCACCTTTTTTAAAAGCGCATTTATGAAAGTTTCAACACCGTAACAAAACAAAGCAAACTTTTTGCACTGCAGACACATGCAGCGCACCTATTAGGCGCACCTTTCAAAGTCTTTGAGATTTTAATATTTGAACAGAACAGCTTGGATCACATTTTGAAACGCTAACAAACAACAAACTCTGTGTTCATAATGCTATACCAAAGCGCCTCTGTACTTTTTCAGAGCTGACTGATGTTTGACATCACTTAAAATCTCATATGGTCACTGTTTCAAATTGTTTATTTTTGTATCTCTATTTATTGCTTTTATAGCAAGATAAAAGATATCGTTATTTGCTTTTCACATTTTTTCTCTCTTTTTTTAAATCCTGCCATGTTTTAAGGGGGTTCGAATGCAAAGTGCTTTGGCTGTTCTGCAATCTGTGTGCATGGGATGTTGGCTTTGGAGTGCCATGGATGGTGGGGATGATAAATCTCAATAAACTGAAGCCAAGCACATGGACAGATAATGTTATTCCTCCCCCTAAACATTCAGCCACTGTCCCTTTAATGAAAAGCTGAGCTCACGCAATAAAGTGAAATTTGTTCAAACTTATAAAAAAAAAAACTGGGAATAGATGGAATCCATTGTAATTGATTAAGTAGATCTTACATTCTGAAGAAAAGCCGAGGAGGGTTTGTCTGTGCGAAAAGTCGTCGACACAATCCAAGCTGTGGTAGGCGGGGCTTTGCCATGCATGTTGCCAAGTTATTCTACGGAGATCTAAGAAGAGCCCACCCCTACATTTTTTTGATCTTCTGGGGTCCTTTAATGTAACTCTTTGTGTTGTTTTCTTTGCCTTGGCAAGAACCAGCAATTAACAGCGTCTACCTTGCAAAATGCAGATTGATCGTTTAAACTCATTATTTATTACAATACACACAACTTTTGCAGGTGCAGAGTGTTTGCCTTCTCTATCTTCTGAGGTGAAATATATTCACCTCTTTCTCGGTTTACCCAGAGCGGATCATCATTTTGCTGTAGTCACAAGTCTGACTAAACCGCTGTCAACCTCTTAGTGTTCGATGTTTGCGAGTGCATGTTTCCTCAATGTCAATGATCTCAGGTGTAAAGAGACATGTCGGCACAAAAAAAGCGGTAGCACTGAGAGTTATTAAAATCAATGAGGGAAATGTGTGGCGTTATTTGTAGTTCTTCTTTAGTAACTCTGATGGAGGGAGTCAATCTGTACTAATTAAAACAGATAGGCCGGGGTGCCTGCGGACTGTCAGCCCTGTCTAACTTGATTTAGAGCCTAACGGTTGTAAATCAGGACCAAAAAGAGCTTGGGAAAGCATGCACAGACTGAGTATTTACAGGTTTGATGGACAGTATGCTTAGTCTTTTGAAATATATAGCACGGATCAAAAATACCACCACTGATTCTTGAGACAAAACAAACTCTTCAGTTATTTTATCTGACAAGATTAATATTATGTTCCATATATGTCAATAAGGTGAAAACATATTATAATATTCTGTAGCAGATTCAACAGACGGAGATGAAACCCTGGTGTCATTCATTCCATAATGAATTACTTGGCGTGGCACATTAGGATTTTAAGGGACAAAGGTTATAAGAAAATAGCAGGCGTTTGCACCTGAGATCTATCAACACCTGTGAACATGTTAAATAGGATAACTAAAACATATATCTGAATATATTTTATTCACATTTGTAGACAGTTTTATAATTATTGACAAAAACAATTATAGCAAATACAGTGATCATCTATTGTCTAATGTCTATTATCTATAAGGGAAAGTTTACCCCAAAATGAAAATTCTGTTAACATTTATTCACTCTTGTCATTTCAAAGCAAACCTGCATTACTTTCTTTATTCTGGAGAACACAAACGAAGACATTTTGAAGAAAGTTGGTAACAGAACAATGGCGGAATGTTGTATGGACGCGTCGTTGGGAACCGCCATTATTCCGAGTACAAACATTCTTTACAATATCTTCTTTTTTGCTCTGTGGAAAAAGAAAGTCATACAAGAGGGTGAGTAAATGATGACAACATTTGGGGTTGAACTATCCCTTTATTTTCAAGACTTGATCCGCAGTCTACAATTTGTTAAGAAGAGAATAACGAGTGCGGATCTATTCTTGGAATTGATGTTATTGACTGATCTACGCACCGAAACTAAAGTGGAGCGCAGTGATTTTTATAATTATTTGTGAATGTTAAAGATCCAGTGAAGTCAAAGCGAACAGTTTTTTAAGGACATAAATAAACTGATACGCTATTAAATGCTTACAAAATGAGCATTTTGGAGATTATAACTGTTCAAAACTCGCAATGGCACGTGTGCTCATACATATCTAGAAATTCCATGACATCCCGCTACACTTCAGCATCTCTTCGAAGTTCTTGTCCAATCGAATCCGCTTAAGAATCCGAAGAGTCCCGCCCCCTTCACTAGCAGAGCTGCGAGAGCGCCTCTCAGTCACATGTTCGCATTTATTATGTCCTACATGGTGACTGACACATAGTATACTAGATGGGAGATAGGGGATGATCCACACAGTGTAAACATTTACATTAAAGTCTTAATTTTGCGTTAGTGTGCACCGGTTGAGAGACATGTTAGTACAGAGCTGCTTGTATCTGTCAATCATACGCACAAATCTGCCAAGAAAACAAAACGTATCTAAACTGTTTCAAGTCTGAACAGAAGACTTTTAAGGCTCTATGGCTCTTTTAAACATCACAGATTTGGTGAGTGATGGAGAAAACAAACTCCAGTGTAACTCACCACCGTAAATAACAAGCTTCTAATGGCACATCGCTGGTATTACTGATCTGCCTATTCTTTCAATAGACTTACACTACCGTCACTGTGGATATCACGCTGTTAAATGCAGCTTTGCCTGGCTGAGGCTGACTGTTCTGTAAACGAAATGCTACTGGATATTTTAAAAGGGGGAGGGGCCATGTCTTGCGCTCTCTGCATTTTTCTGTTGACATTACAAACACATCAAATAATGCTGCGCGTTTCAAGGCGATTCAGTGCGTCTTTAAACAATCCCTTTAATACAACATCAATTTGTAAATTATTCAACATCCATTTAAAAGTTTACCTTAAGAGCCACAATAGTTACAAATATGCCTTACACTCAACCGGCGTGTTTTTGCGAGTTTCAGCCTGACGGAGTTCTCATTTTCCTGTCGTGCGCCGCGTTGTTTAAATAGCAAATGCACTTGCGCTCATTTATGCGCCCATGGGCGTGCTGGTCTAAAAAAGAGGTGTTTTCAGGCGCAGTGTTGGTGCGTTGCTATTTTTTTGAGTAATTGAGGAACTTTATTGTTTAAAAAAATAGCTCCTCTGACAGGTCCACAACGCGCAGCAGCACACAAACATGCCAAATCTAAAAACAAAAAAATATTTATAATATCAGATACAGATTCAAACACATTGCTAGCTCGAATACCCCTCAATATTTCACAATAACCATTACAATTACAAATACAGTCTTAGATAAAGATATTTTCCAGACGTTGATTTTGATGCTGACTCCAATGCTGTTTGATGGGTTGTTAATCGGCTTTTTGTGGAGGGCAATAGCAAGCAGACCAGGACACATTCCTTACGGCTAATTCACTTCGTAGAACAGCATGTCTACAGAATACATGTGTTCAGCCCAGGGAGATGGACAACAGTTGAGTGCATTGTGAGAATAGAGCTCATTTCATTGTCTGGATGATTGGGTTCGCCTGCGAGAGATAATGACAGTGCCCTCCTTTGACTTTGAGGCAGTGACCTGAAAATAGGCCCACAAGTGAAACCGCAGTCTGTCTGAACCTGTATGTGATTAAGGTCACCCAGACACACCACATTTGCTTGACCCCCTGCTCACATCGACCACGGCTCCAATTCACTGGGGACTTTTTTGTAGTTTCTTCACAATGCAAACATCAGGCTTTCAGGGGCGAGGTTCTGCGGCAGGAACCGTCCTGTAGCAGTTTTTCCAAGAAAATCTATTTTCTGACGGCTTGATAACACACACGGGAGGATTTTTAAAGCATATTCAGCTTACTAACTTACCAAGGACGGGCATTCAGTCACGACCACAGTGCTAAAACCGGCATGTTGAGTAATTAGTAAGATGGTCGCTGGTGAAAAAAGACACTGGGTAGCCGCGCATTCTGAACGTTCCCTGCTGAATATGGCCTGTAAGGTGAGATTTATGAGCTTCAACATCGAGTCTACTCTCAATTCATCTCACTGTGCCCTATCGGGGCGTCAAAGTCAGCCTTTTTTTACATTAAAGTGCCCTGTCGCCGCTGACCAATATTGTGTGACTCTGTGGTGTAGTATAACAGATGACTTGTGCACTTTTTACCCTGCCGCTGTTGGCAACATGCAGGACAACTTATTGAAGTCAGTGGTTATTCTGATGCTACAAGAAAATGTATATTACTTCTTTAAAAAATGCATTTATACATTTGATAGATGCTTTTATCCGAAGTGACTTGCATTATTATCAGTTTATGTGTCCCTAAGAATCAAACTCCATGAACTTGGCGTTGTAAGTGCTATGGTCTATAGCAGGGGTATTCAATTAATGTTTGA
Source organism: Triplophysa dalaica (assembly GCF_015846415.1). Classification (NCBI taxonomy): domain Eukaryota; kingdom Metazoa; phylum Chordata; class Actinopteri; order Cypriniformes; family Nemacheilidae; genus Triplophysa; species Triplophysa dalaica. The sequence continues at coordinate 13,758,801 of NC_079557.1, forward strand.
AGTTATTTTTTTCTTCCAAATGGGGTCCAGACAACGTGTTTTTGAAAATATCAAATAATAAATATTTAATCAATTTACCCAACACAGATATATATATATAAAATATATAATATTTAATCAGGCCCTTTGTCTTATATTTTGACATACACTTATCAAAAAAAACCAAAAAGGTGCTGACAACATACAGGCAACAAATTAAAATGATCTCATAATAACCAGAAAACAAAGTTACTAACTAAATTAGCCTTTCCATGCCATTCACACCAGAACTAATTCTATCTTTAAATAATTTCCCAATTAGAACGTTGTTCATTACAAAATGGGAACCTGCTTGAGAAAACCTTGCAAAAGTCTTTTTACTGTTTCCTACACAGGTTCATCATACAGAAAGAATATTCTGGGAATATATAAAACAACAAAATCTTCAATATTGATTGAATAATGACATTTTAAAGATTGAAATCTTAGTGAAATTAATGGGTCTTTAGCCTGGGTTTTCACAGGGTCATAAATGTTTACATGCTGATCAATAATGCTAATGCTAAATGTAGATAAAAACGTTACGCTTCATAAAATATCACAAATCTGGTCGAAAGGTTGGAGACATGGAGCAAACAGTCAACAGACTGACAGATACAAATACTTTAAAATTGCTGCATTTTGTTTACTGTTGTGTGTCCATTTACCTGCTCTGCGTGTCTGCACTACGGTTGTTAAAGCGTATCTGCTGCTTTTTATGCTGCGCGTCTTTGGTGGGAGAGAAGCAGCACGCGGAGCGGAAAGGGTTAAAATGAAGCGCGTTTGGCGCTGGATAAAGATATTAGAAGAAAAAGCGGCAAAAGATAAATTATATAAATGTTCCTGAGAGCGCGTGTGATGTGATTCTCTGTTCTGTAGACGCGCGGCTCAATTTAAACAACGGAAATAGTCAAATGTTTAAATGGTTTATTAGGCTTTATCACGGGGTCCGGATCCGGCATGGGGTCTGTCTATTGAGGAACCCTGCTCTCTAGTGTGTTGTGCCTATTTTCATAATACACTGTAAAGTCTTTCAAAACAAAATATTTCCGATGCGATTTCATTTAGTTCATTTTATGACCTCTTTCATGTGATAAATAATTAAACAAAGCAGTCTTGTTTTCTAGGGTCTCATTGGCCTGGCACATGACGCCCTAATGCTTGTAGGTAACACGATATCATGACCACCCCTCCAGGCTGAGAAAATGTGTAAACAGTCGTCTGCTTCATCTTCTGGAGCCTGGCAAGTTCTCTCAGCATCCACAGATCTCATAGCGTTCCCATCATTTCATTACAGAGAAATCTGTGTCTTCTTCTTTATGCACAATAGGTCAATGAGAAACCGAAGCATTCTAGTACTATAAAAACATGTGAGCTGAGCAGCGCAGGGTTCAGTTCCAGCTGGGTATCCAGAACTACTGTAACACCCAATGATTGATTTTCAGCTGGCAGATGATAAGAAAGTATAACTTAGTTTGTTTGTCAGGTTTTATATAAGGCATTGATCGGTGGCAGGCTATATATAATTCAAGAAAGAATAGGCATCTGTGATTATTTTCAAGGAACGGTGTCACTTATTTCTCTGCTGTAGCAATAGGAAGTTTTAATCTGAAGTTTGACTTTGAAATATCTTCTCTTTAGTTATGGAGAATTAGATTTTTGTCTGTTTCTTGAAAGACCTCAACAGTTAGGTTCGGGAATAAAAATCCTATTTATGTTCAAGAAAGAGAAATTCATTTTTAACAATTACATATTAATCTTTCAAGACAGATCCTAACATGAACACTGAGATTAAGAACATGCTCATGTAAGAGCCAGGTAAAAGGAACTGCTCACTTCCAAAGTAATTTTGTTATTATAGAGAATTTAAAGTGAAAGTTCACCCAAAGATGAAAATTCTGTCATCATTTACTCACCCTCGTCTCATTTCAAGCCTGTATGACTTCCATAAAACACCAAAGAAATTTTTGAACAATGTTCTTACCTGGCACTCGTTCACTTGCTTTGGTTTTGTGTCCATACAATAAAAGTGAATGGGTTCCGGTGCTATTTGCTTACCAACTTTCTTTAAACTACCTTCTTTTAATTTCTGCAGAAGAATGAAAGTCATACAGGTTTAAAGCGAGACAGAATTTTCATTTTTGGATGAACGTCCCCTTTAATGTTACATCTATTGGTTATTTTAAAAATTGATTTTACATCAAATCAACTACTTTTGCTATTGTTATACATTTTTCTGTCATGTTTTCATTTTACTTCGATTGTGTCTCAGAATGATGACCTCATTACCTAATAAAATATAATGTTATAAAGTTATAATGTTGTGATTCATCTGGAAGATGATCTTCACGGTTTATGGTTCAGAACTTTTAACTGTATTTTTAACTGTAAGTCCCTATACAGAGAAAATAAATGTGAAAAATACTGATACCAAGTATTTTATACCAATATAACATTGTTATTGCCAAATACCAAGGGCATTAATAAAAGTTGGCAGTGACTGTTTTGCTCCATCGTAAAGCCGCAAGTGTCAGTCTCCATTGCTGCCAAGCAAGCCGGATGTATCACATTAATGGAGGTAAAGAAATCCATCAATGCATATTCGATATTGCAAATTAGACGTCTTCAAAACCAACTGTCCTTGACTGCTTAAGTATTAAGCCATGACATGAAAGACAGTGCGAGTCAAAACACACACATTTCCTGCAAAGTGAAGAATCCTGCCCCTTATCTATTTGATTCTGCACTTGGGGAATTTTTTTTCATCTTACGCTTCAAACGTTGAGCGGCAAGTTCATTTGCATGCGCTTGAGGCTTGGAGAGTTTTAAAACAAAGACGTGTGACTGCGGCTGAGAGACGGCGGCAGATGGGGGTGTGGAGTGGGAGGGGAACCTGAAGGGGGAGGGGTTCTGAAGGAAACAAATCACACGAAGAGGATAATTTAATCTGACTCATTCTTTCTGTCACTTCATATAAACCAGTTAGCTGGCTCGGCCTCTAAAATGAATTAAAACGCATGAATAATTAAACATCTCTAGCTGAGAAAGGAGACACGCTTTCTGCAACTTCAAAGCTGGACAAAGCAGTTTTTTATAATCAACAAATTCGTGTTTTTTGTTCCTTTGGTATATTAATCCTCATGTTTGACATTGTATAATGAAAACGCAATTAGCTTTTCAGAACCCAAACTATTTCCTAAATCAATTTGCGACAAGTGCATTTGTAACGTTAATAGCTGCTGTGCAACTGTTCCTGCAGTGAAACTAGCCCCAAACATGCGTGAAAAACTGAATTATGGATTCGATTGGATTCAAGCTTTTTTCGGTCCGTTTCCATGCGAAACATTTGATCTGAAATAACCGTGTCATCAGAAAACTGAAGATGATCTGTAATACATCAACATACTTTAAACTACACCATTGTTTATTGCTATGCCATAGAGGTGATATTCCTTTTAAGCTCTCACAGACATATGCAGATACAAGTTTGACTCAAGCCTTTACTTCCGCCCTGATCTGACAGTGCCGGTGCACTTTAATGTATTGGCGCCGCATTGTGAAGAACGGTTGAATGATAACACTTTGTGATCTGTGATCCGTTCGGAGATCAATGCTTCGCCAAGTAAAAGCATGAGGCCGCTAAAGCCCCAGAATTTATAAGCAGTAGAAACTATTACGGTGGAAAGCTCAGAGGCTTGACATCAGAAGTGAGCAAGCGTTCTGCCCTGACAGTGATGTCACACTTAATATCAGACAGTACATTTCCCTGCTGGAATTTCCATTTTAAAAACCAATGTCTTATGAGATCTTACGTGAGGTATATTGATTTCAAAAGACACTAAAGGTGTTTAAGCTTTAACTTATTTGTTTCTTTACTCCTAACCCAGAATACTCTGACCTCTTGTACCACAAAGGAAGATCATAGCTTTTAACAAAGTGGTGACTGACCAGTAGACAAACAGCAGTGGCATGCACTTTTGTTGGATGGAGACAAGATGAATACAGTCATGTTTTAATCACTGACCTGAGTAATTCAAGACCCATCACATCCCGTTCGATGACTCTTTGCTTCAGTGAAGACGATTGATCTCAACCAAACCCTGTGAAATCGATGCGTGGTGACCATCACGAGCGGCACCAAAGTCTGTGATCACTTATGTGGCAACTCTGAAAGATAATTACCAGATAGTCTGGTCTCCTTGCAGCTTTCATAATTAACACTTAATTATGTTTTGAGCTGATGAGTTTCCTCAAAGTATGGCTGACAATCCTAATGTGATGAACAAAGTCAAGACTTTCGATGCCTTGATGAAACAATTCATGATGTCAGATCAATACCATTGTTAACTAGTATGGTACGAAAATGTTTTGAAAATAATATTAGGGAACATGTCATGTTCATTAGGCTGTTAACAATAAAATGGCAACATTTTCTGTAAAATGATCTTATAAAGCAAAGAAATTTGATGGATGGGTTGTTGTAACTGGTACGCTGTGACAGCCTTCAAAAGGGAGTAAGGTTTGATTGTCATACAAGTGAAATTTCTGAGCCCCAACCTAAATATTAAGCTGTATGTGTATGGATAGTCTCATCGGGCAATTTACAATAAATGCTCGCATTTGTAATCCAAAGACATAATTTCCACCACAAAATGACAATTTAAGGTGTCATATAACTTTAGATATAATAGATGTCTCACAGGATGCATGAGCAGTCCGCTATTTTGTTGATAAATGAAGAATTTCATTGCAAACGTTTACAAAGTCAAATGTTGAAGAACATCTCCCACAAAAGGGACAGTGCACTCATAAATATAAACTCTTGTGTTCACATTGTATGATTCCAAATCTTATGAGAGTCACACTGAATCTACATGAGAGCAAGCGAATGAACACAAATCTTAATTTTTTCCTTGAGCTATTCCTTCAAATCGCTTGAAGCCAGAGCACACCGTTCCAAGGAGCTGCAGAAACATTTTATGTAAATATTGTTTATGAGGTGGTGTTTATCAGATTGGAGGAGAATGTAAGTCAAGGGGCATGTTATTCTGTCAAAGATTTCCATCCATCCATGAATATCTGATGCATCAATTTGTGTCTAAAGAGGCATACAATGTTCAGGAAAAAAGAACGTTATTTGACGGGGGGTAATCCTTTATAAGACTTACCCTGAAGTTGCCTGCGGGAGAACAGAACAAGAAAACAGATTCCCGCTTCCGGCTGAATTCACAACTGTTAACTGGCTTCCCTATCCTTTTGTTTAGTGATATTGCGTTTTGCTCTTTGATATTCCAGTTAATCCTTCAAGTAAAAAGATTTAACTTGAGATTATGCTCTTTCTATGAACCCGGGCTCCTGGTCGCTTTCGCGTTCATGAGCAAATATTCCCGAGGCGATGTCATAAATCGAGTCATACAGAGAGAAAGCGGAAAAAGGAAGCACCGGGTTTCCCATAGGCGCTGTTGCTCTTGCACATACGTGGCCTACATTTGTACACAACTCTTAATGAACGCGTCTGAGTTTATAAATCACCGTTTAGTAAATAGCTTGATGGCATGGAAGCACTGTGATTGGATGTCATTTTAACATGCAGCACTTGAAAGATTGAACAGTTTCTATAGGGAACGCTAAAGTGTTTGGCTCATGAAAAATGTGTGGACAGATAACTACTTCAATGTCAGATTAGACGCTTCACTCCTGGCTGTATTTAACACGCTCATGAATGCTGCTTTTCATAAACTAGCCCACTCATATAGAAACAAATATATGCAGACTTTCAAAACTGCATCAGAAAATCACACTTGAGTATTGTATTAAGTAATATAAAAGTAATATCTTAAAAATGATGTTTTTTTACTATTTCTGTCATTTTTAAGTAAATATTGAATTACTTACCTTGCAAACAAAGTTGCAGTCATTTTTAGGGTGATTTTTTCATTTGGGGACTAGATTGTTGGTTATTTGGTTTCCATACGAGTATATTTTTGATTCGATTAAATATAGATTATGTTTTATAAATCCAGACACATATCATATATAAATTGATCTTTAAATGTAGATGCTGGTCACCGAAACCCTCAAATTTTGCTCTATTTTTGAAATACACATTTACATTAAAGGTACAGTTCACCCAGAAAATAAAAGAAGTCTATATTTTACTAACCCTCAAGCAGTACCAGGTGTATAATGAATAATATCCTGGCTCATCCAACTGGATAAGGACAATGGATTGAGACCCAGTTTTAAAAGCTCCTAAAAAAGGGCATTTCCATAATAAAAGTAATACATACGACTCCAGGGTTACATGTCCAGGGTTAATCCACGTCTCATGACACAAACAATACATTTGTGAGCAAAAATGAGTAATATTTTGAGTTAATTTAGTCACACGTAAACAAGATTATCACTCTTCTCACTCAAAACGGCTGCAGAAATGGTTACAAGACACACAACAACCAATGAGATTCAAAACTTTAGATCTGTAGCGCTGTGAAGCAGCGGTGTTCCCTACTGTTGGAAAATGATCGGTTCTCCAAAAAGTAATTTTTCTTGTCCTGAGACATGTATTTAAAGGCAACTTGAAACAAGTTTAAAAATATGTTTTCAAAATCAGAACAAATCAAAACAGGCCCATATAAGCCTTTACATAAGCCAAATTCCAGCATCTTCCTTTATCTTTATTCCAAGGAAAAGCGAAAATTCTAACATCTTCAGGAAGAGAAGGGAAGTACAAATTATTACAATAAATATTACAGATAATATCCTCTGCATCGCGTACATTAGGAATAGATTCAAGTATTCTGTTTAATTAAATTGAGAATTGATTCGAATCAATTTGTTTTATATTTAATTTATATTAATTCATATATCAATAGGTTATTGTATATTAATTGTATTAAATTAAATTAAAACTACTCTTTTTACTACAGTTATTGATTCTTTGAGGAGGTTGGCCACATAATGTTTGTTTATGTTGTTGCCACCGAAGTTTATACGAAATATCAGCACTGTTGTAACTTCACGTATCCAATCAAATTAGAGAAGCAAAGAAGAGTTTTCTACCTTTGAAACAAATTGAACATTGCATATTTCACTCAGATAATGGCCTGAGGGCCTATCATTTGGCAGCCAGTGAAGTGATGTGCTAAGGTCTATCGGGTCTGCCATTCTAACAGCTTCTCTATCTTGCCCTGAATATGAACTCATGTTTTCCTCATTGTGATTCTCTTCTCATGGCCTGTTGTTAGTGGCTTGGTTGAAATCTGAAAGGCTGAAAAGTGCCTGCGAGTCTGCAGGGTTACGAAGAGAATGATAAATCATTTACCTGTTAATTTGATTTTCAGAAATGTGAGTTTTATGAGTTTTTTAAATTCTTAGTCCTATTCTTCCACGGTTACATTTTTTAACGCTGTTCAGATAACATCAGTTCCGAAACACTTGATTGGCTGCAAGTCAGTATATGTTCGCGCATGAAGCGGTTGCCTAGCAACGTGGCTGTCTGTCTGCAAGGTCTTTGGCATTGTGTTGTTATGATTTTAGCATTTTTTCCAGGCCCAATCAATTGAGACAATCAAAAATACATTTTTTCCGACAGAGATTTGGAGCTCTGTCACAGGCTATTATTGTCTGATGTTTAGCAGTTTGAAGAGAATCTCGATATATTAGTGGCACCTAATTGCATTACCTGGGGGTAGACGAATGGCGCCAGCTAAAATGGTTGGCTGAGGCTCAAGCTGTGTTGAAGACAAGTGCATCTTTACAGCTTTTACATCCATTTCCAGCTGGGACCTTTATTGACGACTAAGTGATTTTCCAACAGTTTTTTGCCCTCAACACTCATGCTTCATCTGAGCTAGCGTTTTGCCAGTCACCATCTAGAAGCATATTAGCGGGTATTTCTCATTTGAAGTTGAGTAAATTCTGCATTGTAAAAAACGTCTGCTTGTATTCAGGGTATTATTACATATTGAAAGCATCTACTTATGTTTGCTTATTTCTTCTGTTTATAGCATTACATTTGTTTATTTCTCTCTCTGTGACTCTTTGTACTGTAGATGTGTGAAATTGGGTAAATGCTGGTCCATACTGTCTCAAAAATCACCCACATTTTAGATTCATATATTTGTGGCTGTTGGTTTTAAAATAAAAAATCACCATTTTAACATTGTCTCTAAAAACACAAATAACGTTCAAGGAAGATACATATATAAAGATATTTAGAAGAATGCTTGTAACTAAACGGTTCTTACCCACGTTGACTACCATTGTTGGAAAAATATCTTTATACATTTCTTTGTTCTGCTGAAAACAAAAGAAGATATTTAGAAGAATGTAGGAAATTAAACAATCATTGTCATTTTTTTCTTAAGCTAGTCAATAGTGGCCAAGAACTGTTTGGATACAAGCATTTTCCCACAAGCTTTCTCAGAACAAAGACATTTATACAGATTTGAAACAACTTGAGCGTGAGAAAATGATGAGAGCATTTTTTATTTTTGGGTGAAGTGTCCCTTTAACACATTAGCTGAATTCCATTTCAAACAGCTCTGAAGATTTGCCACTTCTCATGTTGAAAAGTAGGGGACGCTAACAAACCCCAATTTGTCGGATACTGCATGTCGTTGATCAAATCTTTACTACTAATCTTTCATGTGTACTTTTTACTCTGTGCTCTGTGCAAAATAATGAAGTGAATGGGTACTGCTGTGTTCTTCGGATACGACATTCTTCAAAATATCTTCTTTTGTGTTTTGAAGAAGAAAGAAAGTCATACAGGTTTGAGATGACAAGAGAGTGAGTAAATGATGACTTAAGTGTCATTTTTGGGTGAACTATCCCTTTAAAGGTGCATTTACAATACGAAAACCTTTTTTTAAATGATTTTTTTTATTTTAGTTCTAGCTGTGCAACTTTGTAAATCTTTTAGAATGCCGATTTGTCATTAAAACCTTGAAACCCACTGCTTTTCTTTCTATCCATTTTGCTATTCGTTATACTTTCTTTGCAACAACATACATTGGATCTGGTCTGATGTGACCTGCTGAATGATGTTGCCCACACACATTTAGCTAAATACGTGACATTTTAATGTAGCTTCGTTTTTTCTCTTAACTATAAAATTATCCGCAAAAGATTTCCTTTCTTATTTTATACAAAATGTGTTTCCATAGAGACATATTTTTCTCTGTTTTCCACCAGCTTTACATCTATTGTCCCTAATGAGCTGAGGACAATCATGCATCTATGAGTGACTTACTGCCGGTGTGGTGAGATCTTGGATGGTGAGATCTTCTCTAGATGTATGCGATTTATACTGTATTACACCAGTATAAAGCCATGTATTAGCATGCGTTTGTGCGATGTTATGTGAAATCACCAGTGACAATTATTTTGTAACAACTGTGGTTAAAAACATCCACTGACACACTAGCCAATATTTTCATGTTGCTTATAAAACCCCATCGTGTTTGTCCTGTCCTTCTATTCGAACATAGCTGAAAATGTGCTCTAGCCGTTTGTATAATGATAGAATCCTAATTCAAGGACAAGCGGAAGTAATCATTTTTTTCAAAGGGAACTTTTCAGGTGGTTTTCATTGCGATGTGAAAAAGCAGCGTTTCAAGTTTAAGTCAGTCTTTGAGAGGTCTACCTATTGGGACTGTTAACCTCGTGCGACGTGGTGCAGGAACAAGTGTGTTTCATTAAAATGCATAATGCATAAAGCGCAGTGATTGCATACCATTGATCAGCACTTGAATAAATTGAGTTGAAATTCTATTAACGTAACCAGTTAAGCATAAAGTGAGTGAATATTTAACAATAGTGCAATTTAACATATATAAACCTTCTGCTTTTCTTGAGTGGTGTTTAAACTACTTGAACAGACTAAACTGTGTGCATGCATCTGAACGATATGTATTCGCAATTACTACATAATAAACAATGAAGCAATATTATCTTGTATTTCCTCCACTGACATAAGTGGGTCTTTTATGGAATCATTAAATAAGCCCTGATCAGAGTACTTCCAGGGTCGTTTATGTGTTATGCAAGGGCTTTTAAGCTCTCTAACTTAAAAAATGAATATAAAACTTGTGGAATGATTTCTTTAAAAGGATGTACTAGAGTTCCCTTTCTGTCGGTCTCTCGACGTTGTGTCGAGAACGACAGATGGGGTTCGCCCTTGAGAACCAATCAACTCTGACTACTATAGAAAAGGCCAATGAAATTTGGCGAATGCAATTTGCATGCTGGGCTCCGCCCCCGGAAATCCGGTATAAAAGGAGGCCGGCGTGCAACATTCACTTACCTTTTGTTCTTCAGAGCCATCGCTCATGAGTACAACTCAGGATTCAATCCTCTACAACTACACGCTGGTGCTACGACGTGTTACAGCGGATCGTCCCTTCCTGCAGCGACCTTCCCCTGGGCGTCTCGGCGGTTCCGGAGGTGTTAGAGATTTTTTTCTAAAAGTCCTTTTCAGGACTGACTGAGCATTCTCCAGCGCGGCATGTCCCGCTGTTCTCTTGGGTGCGGCACCCTCATCGAGGAGGGGGATGGACACGATCGCTGCATTAGGTGTCTGGGCGTCCAGCACACTGAAGCAGCGTTCGTTGACACATCTGCCTGCACTGCGGGCAGATTGTCATTCAGAAGTTGCGGTCACGGGTGGCTGTCTTCCTACGGGAACCAGCCACCATTTCGTCTGCTACCCGGGCTGTGACATCTGTGGCTACGGCCCCGATGACCACCCACGTTAGCAGCGTTAGTGATACGGGGAACTCTGCGAACGTAAACCCGCCAGCCAAGTGCTCACGGGCCGATCGCACCCCGATTCGCTCTTCTGAACGTTCCCCAACCGGCGGTGGCATACCGTCCGGATCCTCACGCACACACTCGGAAACGATGTGTGACGTAGATGAGATGTCGCTCGCAGCATCGGAGGGAGACTGGCATCCGACTCTGCCGAATCCAAACTCCACCCCCAGCGGTCGAGTTCAGGAGGAAGCAGAAGTGATGTCATCCGTGCTAACCCGGGGATACGTGGTTCCCGAGGTCGGTGCGCGGTGCAAACCGCGCCCACCCCGGGTGCCATGTTTTTCCCGGAGGTGCATGAGGAGCTGTGTAAAACTTGGAACGCTCCACTCACGGACCGTTCCAGTGAAACCAGCTCCGGCTCCCTTACTTCCCTCGATGGTGAGGCAGCCAAGGACTGCGTCGAGATCCCCCGGGTGGAACGTCCGCCTGCGGTGCACCTGTGCCGCGGACGGCTACCACCTGGGGGGGGATCGACCACTCCTACCGTCCAAAGCACGTAAGACTTCGGCATCACTGGTGTCGAAAGCTTGCGAGGTTGCGGGCCAGGCTGCCTCCTCTCTCTATGCCTTGGCCATCCTGCAGGTCCGCCAGGCCAGGGCGTTGAGAGGGCTCCACGAGGGTAAGGCCGACCCGGGTATAATGCAGGATCTCCGTGCCACCGCTGACAGCGCTCTACGGGCGACTAAGGCGGCGGCACGGGCCCTGGGTCGGACGATGTCCACGGTAGTGGTCCAGGAGAGACACCCCCGGCTATACCTTGTGCAGAAGAGTGACAGCAAGGAAGTCCGCTTTCTTGATGCACTCATCTCGCAGGGTGGGTTGTTGGTAACACCGTCGAGGACTGCGCTCAGCAGTTTTTTGACGGCGAAGCAGACAGTGGCAATTAACCACATTTTTTTCACGCCGCGACTCGGCCGCCTACAGGCCTCCGAGATCTCACGTGACGTCTGCTTCCCTGCAACCCAGGACCCTTTCGACATCGGCTCCGGTTCCTGTGCCCCCACAGGCGGCACCCCGGAAGCAGAGGTCGAGGGGGAAACCTCCACCCCGTCAGCAACCTCCTCGCGAGAAGGGACACTGACGGGAAGACCCCAGGGAGAACAACATCGGGCCCGAACCTTCACAGCCACGGCTCTGATCGGTCGGTACGGGACGACTCCTGCCTCGTCACCAAAGCCGGGCCCTTGTTAGGGCTTGGCGCCCACTTACTCACTGAGTTTTCTGTTCTCCCCGGGTTTACTTGCAGCCGATCGCACACTCCACTGGACTGTGCTCGGCGAACCGACCTCACACCCTGGCGAGGCGTGAGGTCGTACACATACGACAGCCGTCACCACTCTCAAACCGACAGTGCGTGCCGTTGTCCCGCCAGGCAGGTAAGCAGGCGGAGCAAAAACCTTCCCTCCGGGGACTCCCCGCGACATGGTTAGCTCTGCCAGCCGACGAACCACCCCCCGTGGGAATGATGAAGCAGACCGTCCCCTTGGTCACCCTGTCACAGTCCCTGGGAGCTCGAGAGCTGCCCACACTGTCTCGCTGGCTAATGAGGGCGGTCCGTCTTGGTTACTCGATCCAGTTCGCCAGAGACTCACCCAAGTTTCGGGGCATCATCTCTCCCTCTGTCAGAGGCAGGGACGCCTCCGTACTTCGGGTAGAGGTCACCACCCTTCTGGCAAAACAGGCATCGAGTTCGTCCCTCAAAACCAAGATGTTCAGTGGGTCACCACCCGCACTTCATCGTTCCCAAGAAAGACGGCGGGTTGCCCCCAAAGGCTGCGTACCCTGAACAGAGCACCTTCACAAGCTGCCATTCAGGGTGCTCTCACAGAGGCGCGTCCTGACATCTATGAGGTGTCAGGATTGGTTCGTGGCAATCGACCTGAAGGACGCTTACTTTCATGTCTCGATCCTCCTCGACACCGGCCGTTCCCACGGTTCGCGTGCGAGAGGCGGGCATATCAGTACAGAGTCCTCCCTTTCGGTCTGTCCCTGACCGCCCTTTCTCCCTGAGAGGAGGAAGGCGAGCGGGTACTAAACTATCTCAGCGACTGGCCTATCTTGGCACACTCGCGAGATCTGTTATGTACACAAAGGGACCTGGTGCTCCGGCACCTAGGTCGATTGGGACTCCAGGTCAACCAAGAGAGGGGCAAGCTCTCCCCAGTGCAGAGCATCCTCTTTCTCGGTATGGAACTCAACTCTGTCACCATGTCGGCACACCTGTCCGCAGTTGTGCCCAACCAGTGTTGAACTGTCTGAAATGAACATTTTAGGCAGACAGCGGTCCCCCTGAAACAATTCAGAGGCTCCTGGGACACATGGCGTCCTCGCGGGCTAATACCCCTCGAGTTGATGCACATGACACCGCTCCAACACTGGTTTCAGAGTCGAGTTCCGAGGAGAGCGTGGCACACCGGCAGCAGGCGCATGGTGATGCCGCCCTGCTGCCGACGCACCATAACCCCTAGTCTTTATGACTTTCTCGACGGACTCAGGTCCCTCTGAGCAGGTTATGAGGCAGGTCGTGGTGACGACTGAAGTCTCCCTGCAGGGGTGCGGTGTAGTGTGCAACGGGCACGCAGGTGGGGTGTTGGACGAACCCCCGCCTGCGCTGGCATATCAATTGCCAAGAGTTGTGGGCTATGCTACTTGCACTGAGCAGGCTACGGCCTCTCGTGCGAGACATACACGTGCTGTTCCGAGGACAGCACTATAGCTGTAGCGAATACAGATCGTCAGGGTGGCGTTCGCACACAGCAGCTAAACACAACTTGCTCGACGCCTCCTCCGGTGGAGTCAACAGGTGACTCGTTCCCTGCAGGCCACACACCCCGGGCAAACTGAACTAGACAGCCGACGTGCTTTCTCGCCAGTTTATGCCTCGTGGAGAGTGGCGACTCCACCCCCGTGCAGTCCAGCTCATTTGGAGGCTGTTCGGGTAGGCCCAGGTAAAACCTGTTCACCTCCCGTAACACCACCATTTGCCCGCTTGATAGTCCCTGCCCTCGGCACGGATATCCTTGCGCACAGCTGGCCGCGGGATGGGCGGAAGCACACCTTCCCCCCCGGAGCCTTCTTGTACAGACTCTGTGCAAGGTCAGGGAGCAGGAGCACCAAGTGTTATTGGTTACACCACACCGGTCTAACCGCACTTGGCCTCAGAGCCGATGCTCTGGACAGCGACTCCCCCTGAACCATTCCCCTGACAGAGGACCTGCTCTCTCAGGGGAAGGACACGTTCTGGCATCCCAGATCAGACCTCTGGAACACCCATGTCTGGTCTCTAGACGGGACGAGAAGATCCTAAGATGGCTACTCCCCCTATACGGCTGAGACCATCACCCAGGCTAGGGCCCCATCTACTAGGCGGTTACACGCCTCTAGACGGTGCCTCTTCTCGTCCTGGTGTCTTTCTCAACGAGAAAGACCCACTGAGGTGCTTGATCAGGATTGTGTTCCCCTCCTCACGAGACTGGAGACTAACATCTCCCTTCCACACTGAAAGTGTATGTAGTCGCTATTGCCACTCATCACGACTCAGTCGGTGGAAAGTTTCTAGGGCAACACGACCTGGTCACCAGGTTCCTAAGCAGCGAGAGGGCGGAATCCGCCTCATCTCCGCTCCATACCCTCTTGGGACCCTAAGTGGTCCTGGGGAGCCTCAGGGCCCCCCAAAGAGCCCCTCGGAGGTTCCGATCTTCCTCATAGAGTAAGACGGCCCTCCTGACGGCGCTCACTTCCTTCAAGAGGGTAGGGGACCACAGAGCATCCTCCGTGTCCCTGGATTGCCTTAAACTCGGCCCTGGAAACTCTCACGTTATCTTGAGACCCAGGCCCGGGTGCGTGCCCAAGAAGTTCCCACTACTCCCTCCGGGGCCAAGTGGTGAACTTGCAGGCGCTCCCCATAGGGGAGGAAGACCCAACCCGATTAGTGTTGTGTCCAGTACGTACTGGACCGCACGCAGAGCTCTGAAGCTCTGACCAGCTCCGTGTCTGTTGGAGGACAGCAGAAGGGGAAGGCTGTCTCCAAACAGAGGCTGGCGCACTGGGTCGTGGACGCCGTTACGACGGCATTCCGATCTCAGAATCTCCCATGCCCATTGGCAGTGAGGGCTCACTCCACACGGAGTTTAGCCACCTCCTGGACACTGGCAGAAGCGCCTCTCTAGCAGACATCTGTAGAGCTGCGGGTTGGGCTATGCCCAAACACCTTCGCAAGGGTTAACAACCTTCGCGTAAACCCGGTGTCAGCCCACGTCCTGCGTGGCGACATGTAGGACTGGCATCCGGGGGGGCGTATGCCTGCGAAAGCACCTTTCCACCCTCTAACAGGTTGGGTCAGTGTGCTATTTACCTTTTCTTCTTACCCGAACACATCGCTAAGAAACTGGTACCTCACCAGCCTCCCTTCTTACCCAGACACTGGTTAAGAATAGGCATTCCATCCATCACCAAACAAGCACCCCCTGGGGGCTGGCTGGGCAGAGCAGCCTTCCCCCTTAGGCCGGGATACCATGTGAGCTATCACAGATAGCTCTAACCGGACCTAGTGCTACCGGACGTCTGTAACACCCCCTCCGTGGGCTGTTCCGTCTGATGTATCCTCATGAGAATGGTTCCCACTCCTGGTAACCCATGAGCTTCCCCAGGTGGGCCTCCACCTCGCGGTTAACTACTCAGTCCGCACGTTCCATGCGTTCTCCTCCAAGGACGAGACCATACCTATATCCACCATATTCCTCCCCACGGGTAGGAGGTGGCCTCTGTAGCGCTTCTCTGATTAAGAGTCGCGCTTACCCGGTGTAAACTGATCTGGACGGCCTCTCGCCTATAGAGAGCTAAGGCCCCGTCCGTGAAAGTTACCGGTCAGGGCTGTACCCATCTTTCTCCAAGAAAGCTCTGGAACCCCCCGACCACCACACTGGAAGGTTACAGTCTCACGAAAGCTTCGAGATGACACGCCCAGGCTTGTTACCGTCGCTTCGCTAGAGATTGTGACGCGATACAGCGTTGTGGCGTTTTCCATAGGCAACCCCATCTGTCGTTCTCGACACAACGTCGAGAGACCGACAGAAAGGGAACGTCTTGGTTACGTATGTAACCTCAGTTCCCTGATGGAGGGAACGAGACGTTGTGTCCCTTATGCCACGAACACGTATCGTATTCTGCTGCAGTTTGAGAGGTCTCAGGCTCTTCAGAACAAAGGTAAGTGAATGCTGCACGCCGGCCTCCTTTTATACCGGATTTCCGGGGGCGGAGCCCAGCATGCAAATTGCATTCGCCAAATTTCATTGGCCTTTTCTATAGTAGTCAGAGTTGATTGGTTCTCAAGGGCGAACCCCATCTGTCGTTCTCGACACAACGTCTCGTTCCCTCCATCAGGGAACTGAGGTTACATACGTAACCAAGACGTTTTTTACGCTCAGATATGCTTATTTGTTATAACTACATTTTTTTACAGAATAGCAAGAAGATTAACAGGATGTAAATACCGTGTTGAAGGCATGCATTGCTCAGTGAGCTTACAGGAGGATGTAAGCTTGAAGGTCAATTAAAAAAATAAATAACAAGCAGTTTTGATTATATCATACAGGTTTATGTGGTGTATTATATTTTTGAAGGGATTAATGCCACAAAACTGATTTTCACTGAATTCCTTTAAAATTGCTGTTTCTCGTGCTGGTGTATTTCATCCACAAATTAACAAACTTCCTGGAGGATGATGTCATCAAGCAACTGGCATTTGGTAGTTAAAGGAATATGGCAAAAAATGGGAGGGAACATGAAATTAAATAAGTGGTTCTCAAGCCTTTTGACTTTTAAAGCAACCCCAACCCCGCCACCCCCATTCATCATTTTTGCCTGATACAATATTCTGGAATATTTAATTTGTCCATTTTTTGTTTACCTTAATCCTTTTTCTATTGTAAATAATTAAAAGTCATCTCGGTGCCCCTTGGAAACTGTTGTGACCCCCTGGCCCCTTGGTTGAGAAAATATGATTTTTCCAAAAAAATATTTCCCATAAACACATAATACATTCATACATGTATTTTATAATAGATTTGGCAATACTTAAAATATTTATATACAAACAGAATTTTCCCCTTTTTGTAGCTCAAATAGACATGGAAAAACTGATAACATCATAGATGTGTACTTCGTGTAGCTGTACTTCATAACAGAAACACCATACAGAGTACTTGTTTGTATACTCTTCTACTGTGTATTTGCTGAGGGAACACATTTGTCACTATGAAATGAGCGGTGCGGTGTGGTATCCTTGGCCGGCTCCTTGTTTGTGGCGCCTGTCTTCTCAGCCTCCATGTCTGTGGGCCAGCCCGACTGCCTGCTCTCCCCTGTGGCCATCCTGCTCTCCTCTCTTCACCACAAAGCATTTGCATGTACTCGCATTATAAAGCAATTAGGGCCTAAACTGTCAACCTGACAGGTGGCCTCCATCTCGCTAAATGCACCTTAATGTTCACGTCAGAGTTAAATCTTTGCGGGCCCAAGTTGACAAACCGTCGCTTTTCTGTATCGTGAATAATTAAGCCAATTATTTAGTGCGGATAGCGAATAAACATATGCGTTTTCCCGATTCAATCCAGTAGGGGTCTGTCACTCTGTTCCGCGCGGGCAGAGCGCTGACCCAAATTAAAGCAAAAATCCCTCCCACAGCTCCTCATCAACTTCCTCAACAATGCCAGGAGAGGCTGCCAGCATCCACTGCCTTAATAAAACAGTAATGATAATGACTATTGGTATTGCACCATTATGTTTTAGCTCGAAATCAGGCAGAGGGAACCGTTTTATACGAAGGCTACTCGCGGCTGACAGGCTGATTAATCCAGAGTTTCCTTTAAAACCTCTATTTAGCAGATGACACTAATTTCTTTAGTGTTATGGTGGTTTTGTTGATTGTTTTGTGTGTGTGTGTGTGTGTGTGTGTGTGTGAATTTTGAGAAGAAGAGAGATTTTGTGGTTACGCTTGACTATTTCTGAGGTTGCGCGTTTGGACTATGACTGGTAGAAAATGATTAGGTTAAGCAGCATTAGTTTTCAAAAGAGTCTTAGGTCTACTGAATTATGATTGGTCGCACATCATTTCATGAACATAATGCTCTCCTAGATTAAGCCATGTCTTCTTTAACACCAAAAAATGTAGCATGGATAATCTTCGGCGCAGCTCATCGTGGCCTCTTTGCTTGTGTCTCTTGAATTGCTGAAAACGTTAGATTCCTTGACATGTTATCACCGTCTGCCCCGCATGGGTCATCGAGGGCTTTGAGCAAGCCATCTGTCTAGAAATGTGTCGGGAGCTGACCTGGATTCATCCAAAAGGATCACGGAAGTCAATGAAGGTCTTTGTTGTCTCATCGAGCGCCGACCTGCGTTCATACTGCCGATGCAAATCCAACACAAAATAACTCGGTTAACAGCGGCAACAGTGCAATATATGCAAACTATATCCGAGGAAAAATAATTGACAATTTGTTTAGCCCGTAACTAAATTTGCATCAGATGGTAATCATCACCCACATAAGAACCTTGATGTGACTTTATGATTATGTGAAACCAAAGGTCTCCGGCGCTATGGATTGCTGGTGTTGTCGAGTTGATAAGATATTATGTGCCATTTTTAAAGGGACTCCCACGCAGCACAGCGAAGCAACTAATGCTGTCTCTCACAATAACACAGAGATGAGGGAGCCATCAAATGTGACTGTCAGTTAGACTCCAGGGATTCACTTCCCCATTCATGCCTAAGAAAAGGTTGCCAGTACAATGTTTCTTAGCGAGTGAAAAAGCGTCTGTTTTTACTTTTTTCACTTCATGTCACCTTTGCCTTCTCACTGCAGGCGAAACGCAAAACAAAATGCGCTAAGCTTCTTTAGCATGGAAAGAACAGAGAGCGAAACCAATGCTTTGTGTATCTTCATCTCTGTATTTTTGTTGAAGGGAAATGGGAAGAAAACCTCCTTTTGAACCGGCTTTTTTTCGACGTGTAGGAGACATTGTAGCTTTTTAGTGCACAGACGCTTTGAAATAGTGATTTCTGCCTGTGCCTGTGTGGGCGACACCAGTGCAGACTCATTTATTAGAAGCCTATAATTAATGTGTTTGTTGATTCCACTCAAGGAAGTGGAAGGATGGTGCTGGTGTATTCTCTTTCTGTTCGAGCACAGCATTAGAAATATGTTAATTTGTGGAAATGTATTTTTAACCTTTATATTAACTGCAAATGTGATATTTAAAACCACGTCAGGGAAAAAGATACTGAGATTGTGTCATCGGCTAGTTAGATCAGACCTGTTACATCTCTTATCTGCGGTTTGTCATGTGGCAGCAGGTGCGTGAGCTTCTAAAAGAGGACATAATGAGGACATATCAAACAATGTTTGAGGAGGAATATATTGACATAGGCTACTTTTGAATATTTGTCTTCTAACATTGCTGTCTTGTTAGAATATATACCATCTTGACTGGGAGCAGATCTTAAGTTGATATAAATGAAATGTAATTTATTGATTATCTTTACATTTTACGTACATTTCTTTTGTTTTTGTTTTTTCGTCTTTTACTGTAAAATAGTTTGTGGTATATTTGCCCACATGAAAAAAAATACTTTAGTAAACTATAGTATTCACTTTTAAACTATATAAAAAACATACAGTGGATACTTTGAACCATGCAGGAAAAAATCTGTAAAAATAGGGCATAATTGCTCACTATGTTAATAAACCATCTTACAAGTAGTATTTTTATAATTTTACCTGCACATTAACTTCAATTTACTAACGCAAATAATATACAAAGTTGTCTCATTATAAAAAAGAAGGGGGACTGTGTATTAAAATGTCGGTGTTATAACTTTTTCAATTTAACCAGACCTTTCTTTAGACGTGACAGTTGAAATCGCCACTCGAGTATTATGCTGGGTTCACACCAAACGCGAACGCATGAATCGTGTTTCACGCTCTTCATTACTCGCGGGAAAAGTTTGTTATTTTGCGAGTGACGCGGTCTGACAAATATTTTCAAACTTCGCAGAAGACCACATAGAGGCACATTCGCAGCAATCGCGCTGCCCGATTCGCGTCATTCGCACCGCCTTCCGCGAGATCGCATTAACTTGCATTAACTTGTATGTAATTTTTCGCGCAAATTGCTTCATTCAAGTTTGGTGTGAACACTAGTGTTATGCCTGCATGACACGCAATCTAACCATTTTTAGCACAGACACGCAAAACAAGCAGATTATTTAAACCGCATCTGATTAA
Organism: Triplophysa dalaica; assembly: GCF_015846415.1. Lineage (NCBI taxonomy): Eukaryota > Metazoa > Chordata > Actinopteri > Cypriniformes > Nemacheilidae > Triplophysa > Triplophysa dalaica. Next base: position 13,778,921 of record NC_079557.1, read on the forward strand.
CTCTTACATTATTCATAACACAATTTGCATTTTGTTAGCTGTTCAGCGTTAAAAAGTAATGCATTTGCCAGATTCCGTGCCATTCCGTGTTATACAGCAAATAAACATTTTATGCCTTGGATTCCGCAATTCCGTACGCGTTTTTCGCATCATGGAAACCATAGACACAGTAGATATTGTTGCATAATAATTCAGGTTTAAACGTCGTATAATTTAAAGCATGAGATGAAAAATAAAAAAAGTGTTTACCTATGGCTTTTACCATACTGGTCAGATGTTTGGTGGTTTAAATACCGATTTGCATAGTTTTCTATAGCCCATAAGTGAATTTGCATATGCATAAGGGAATTCTCACATCCATAAGGGTCCACATTCCTCATAAATGGGCACACAAAAATGTAAATAAAATAACGATTTAATACCTATTTAAAGAGCAATCCCTTCTACATTTGTTTGGCTGTTTTGCTTCTGATTGGCACATTTTATTTCACAGAAATCCTGCAAAGTATGTTATCTCTCAAAAAAGTATGTTATCTCTTTTTTTTTTTTTTCACATCCATAAAGCATTAATTTGACCCTCTTTTAAAGAGAATTTGCGCTTAGTCTGGACTCATTAGGGGTTTAGTTAATATAAAGAGATGATTCAATTGGTATCAAATACATTCTCTGCAGATTTTTATTTCAAGTTTTGAAATTAATGTCACATTCATAACGCTGAAATTGCTCATTTGTCTGCACTTCAAATTCAATTCAAACATTCTTATGCCTAAAAACGTTTTCTCAAGTGTCACAAACTCTCATCCTCCCTTTATTGCAAAACAAACACTTTGAACTATATTAAACACACATTTAGAAATGCTAATTCTGTATTAGGCTGGCTTCACAGAAGAGCTTTTCTGTGGTGGAGAAGCATATCCTCAGTTTCGAGCATGTCAGACTGTTGCTCAGCAAGCTCTTTGTATTCCTTGTAAGTAGACAGCCGTTTGACAGTTTGTTTCAAAGAATGTTTCAATACCTGAGGGGAGGTGTGCAAGGAAGGAGAAATCACAGAGGCAATTCAGTTATGCAAATCACATCACACTGTTTTCATTAATCCCACCTGAACATTGCAAACTGCTTGTGCAGAACCTGAAGAGAGAAAGGGAGAGATGGAAAGAGAGAGGAAAAAAAACTTTTCCAATATATCTATCAATGTCTTAACGTGCTAAAAAATGATGACAGTCTCAAAAGGAGAGCTGTGTGACGTTTTGATGGGCTCTGTGGTAATACAAAAGCCTGACAATGTAATTCTACTGTCAAAGTATTTAACTGTGTTATTTGACTAAATTATTTTTGGACTGTGACATCATGTAATGTATAAATAGCACACGGTTCATTGACTAAAGTCATTTCTCAGTTCTCATGTGATTATAGACAAAAGTTTGTCTTTCTCAATTATTTTCAATATTTTCTTTTATGGATTTAAAAGGATAGAAAAGTTGTTCCGGACCTCGTTGAACACAATAACAAAGATGTTTTCAGGGCCACTGTTGACTACTGTAGAAAGTAGCCTAACTGCTACTATGGAAGTCAGTTGTGGCCCGGGACTGTTTGGTTTGTCACCTTCTTCAAAATATCATTTTTTGTGTGTTCAAAAGAACAATGAAATTGATACAGGTTTGTAACAATTTAAAGGTGAGTTGATAATGAAAGAATTTAAACATTTAAGGTGAACTAGTCCTTTAATAAATTGAAGGTCAGCAATGTTCCTTATAAAATGATCAGGTGGTTAAAATGCGTAATATCTCCTCCGAAAAGCCCAAAAACAACAAACAAACAAAAAATGAAAGCATATATAAAGTAATAAATCAGTATTTCGTTTCATCTTCACTAATTGATTGTTGCATCACATTCAGTCTCATGATGCCGACGTGTCTTTCCATTCAACGTTCCATTGACGTCTTGTTTATTTATTCATCACTCAACATTTCTCTTTGAAGTGTTTACTGTGAGAGCGAGTTGTAAAGAAGATTTCAGCCAAATTCCATAAAATACTTCATAAACAGGAGACCTGAGGGAATATGTCTGGCTAAAAGCATAATTGTCATTATTCAGTTTAAAATCTACATTAGGGGTTTAGAAGTGACACGTCCTCATTACGCCGCTGGCCCGTGTCTAGCGGTAGAAATAAAGATGATGCTGTAATTACAATGGCGAGGATGACGGCGACGATGAGGAGGCGGCGCTGCTGGCTACAGGTGGATCTGATTAAGTTTAATCTGGCAACCCTCCTCTCTGCTATCTCCTCTCGAGGCTGCTCGCCTCTAGGTGTAAAAGCTCGGAGGCAGCCTTCCGTAATGAGCTCCTCAGCTACACATTGGATACCCTGGAGAACAGTCCCCGCAGAGCCGTAATGAGCACTCCAGTGTAGCACTCTGTACTCGCAGCCAAGGGCTCCGAGCTGGCCTCCCCGAAGACAATGGCACACGGGTGGGCACGGCTTGTTCGCCATTCTCTCCTCAGCCAGTCCCCAGGGCTGGGGGGAGTCCGCTTGTATGGAAGGTGGGAGGTGTGGCCTGGAGCCTGCAGTTGGCAGCGGTTGCCTCGCAGGGGGAGAGACGCTTGTCTTGGCCCTCTTTCACATCCAGCTATATGTGTGTGGGGTAGCGAGTGTGAAAAACGGAGAGAGGTAGACAGCCCATCATTCAGGCCCACTCCGAGCTCCAGAATCCCTACCTCAGCAGAGTGGTGATGCTATTTACTTTCCAGACAGTATTTATCATAGACTGCATGGTAGTGGAAACAGGAGGCGCTCGCTTTCTTAGCGTCTCTCTTAGTCTTTTGATTACCTTCGTTATTTAAATGGATTTGCATAACAATCAGCAAGATTTTATTAGCCGTCGCGATGCAGAAAACAATCAGCGCGGTGTTGATGCAAGACTCTTAATTACAATGTTGAATAATGTCAAGCAAATGAATCAAGCCAAGCACCTTTCACGTGGGCTTTCATCAGGCTGGAGAGATACAGGGAACACGCTCATTAACGCACGGGTCGTCGTGCCGGGCGCCAGGGTGATGATGAAGTGCTCCGTAGGTTAGCTTCTCACTTTCCACAATTATGCATATGGAGGGAAATACAATGATATTGTTTACGCATTGCGTTTGGCAATGGGCAGTATTTCTTTTTACCTTTTTTTAATTGCGCCATACTTTAATGAGCTCACCTCTCTTGATCTTGGACGGACTCGGTGTTGGCTAGCTCGGGTTGTCTTTCCTGAAACGGCTCCATCTGGGAATGAGGATTACATAGTTATTATCTCGGGGGTGGATTAAGGATTTGTGTCTATCACCGAGCGGAGCAGCCAAAGACAAATAAATCTCAACATGTTGATAATAAGTCTCTATTGTTCTTTTGTAATAATCAAGAAAAAAGGGCAGGGCGCTGGCGCACGGCGAGGGGTGTATTTGGGTTTGCTCCTTCATGTCCTATTTGGGAGGTGGGATTTAAGAAAACATTGTTTCATCATCAGATATAATGCGCTGGATTCCGCTCTTCTGGATCACTTGAGCTGTGGAGAGATCAGAAAGTCAATTCATTCCCGAAACAATGATTGAAAATTGAGAATATGGGATACACGGATATATTGCTCCACCGCTGTTTTGGTACGTATGAATCTTTGTTGGCAGAACAAGCATCTTGTTTGACATGTCTAACAGTGACATGCATTTTTCCATAGGGTAGTTTAGACTAGCGGCTACGTTAACAATTAACCTTTTTTCTCCTTTAGCAATATTTGACATTTGAAATTGTTAGCATGAATCAATATAACAACCTGCTCTGAAACATGTCAGAGGTTCGTCTAGTAACACATAGACCGCATGAAGCCCCTGGTCACGAATGACCTTTGGTGACGTAACAACCCGATTTGATCCGTTGCGTCCACCGAAGCCCACAAGCCCGCTGTTATCCAGATCTAAACCTATTAGCTCACCACCTTGCAAAACCACCCGGCGAGTGGTGGAACAAGTGGCGCACCTGTTACCCCAGGTGACCATCTCTTGTTTGTAAGCGTGAGCTTGTCTCGAAAGCATTGACGTGTCTAAGCGCTCAAAGCCCTGTTTCCGACCGAGCCCAGGCCATGATTTGATAGCCCTGAGTGGAACGGCAGGATTAAGGAGAGCATGCTGCTAGAATTGGTTTAATCATCATGAAGGACGTAGCCGTAAATGGAAGCGACGTGACATTGTCTTCTCAAACAGCCTCTTTATTAGTGCTGTAGGGTGCTGTAATCCAGAGCGCCACGGGCTGCCAGCGGCCACATGTTCCATTGGCTTTACCTTTGTGCTGTGTACAATCACCACAGTGCACGTGGTCCCGTCCTCTGAGCCCACGCCACATCACAACAGCCTTTGGATAATTCTGTTTTGTATAGACATAAAGGAAATGAGAAAGAAATGAGTGTGGGGGAACGGGTGGCGGTGGAAATACAATATTTGTAATATGTTACAAGAAACGTCTTGGGTTATTTCATGTAATTCCACCAGACATGGGATATTACAAATCATTTAATCAAATAGAACAAGACGCTTGTCACGCACAAATAGCAACATGCTCCTAGAAACGTCTTGATTTTTAGGTCGAAGGATCTAGCACTGGTGTAATTCTTTGGGCCCTAAGAAATTCATATTGTTTTTTCCTCAAATTTCATCTCTGTGTTTTCTGTTTTTATTTACTATACAATAGTAATATACTTGCCTACTCTATAAATGTTTTTGACCCATGCTGGGTAAATATTGGGCTAAACATTGCTGGGTTAAATATGACCTTTAATAATAAAATCCTTTAATACTACAGAGTATTTTACTATACTGTACTGTACTGTACTGCTCTGCACTGCACTTGACTTTGCTACACTACACTACTGTTCATCATGGCCTCCTTATCATCCCCATACATACTAATTGACTTTGTAACTCTGTCTCCTTTCCACCAATAAACTGGTGTGTAGAGCGTTCTGGTGCAATATGGCTGCCACTCAAACCCTGAGGTCTGAACTCATGTTTCTCAACATAAAGATCACAATTTCACATCTACATCTGACTGCTTTGCAATAGAGTAAACAGGCTGCAATTTGCCCTTGAGGTTACCAATTCCGCTTCAGATTTTGACTTCTCTTTTGTTCCGGAATTGAATTTTTCCGACATTGTGTGTCCTAATCTGGTGCGCTGGGGTGTTGAGTGTCATGGAATGACTGTATTTAGACATGTCAGACTGCCAGTGTTTGACCATATGGTTGCATCTTTATATGATTCTGTGGTTCTTAGCAGATAAAGAAAGAAAGAGTTCACTCTGCGAGAAAAAAACAAAGAATTATAGCCTCGGTAGGATCAGTTTGCTTTTAAATTCCTTGGTTATTGGTCCATTTGAACCTGACATACATTTGACTGCGATGAGATTTTTTCCTCAATCTTGTAAACCAGACTTGAGCGATGGTTTAAGCAACAGATGACTCAACCAAACAATATGTTCATAAACCACTTAGCCTCAATAACAAAAACAAAGAGCAAACATAAGCTTCTAAGTGTTTGGAGTGCTCTTATTAAGCTTTCTATAAAGCAAAACAAAAATCCATCATAACTCGTTTTAAAGGCTGCATGCTGAAGCTGGGTCAAGCGTGGTATTTCTTGTTATGTCTGTCACATTTTATACCAGAATCAAAATATTTGTTCCAAACAGAAACAAAAGAAGACTATTGTTTTCTTCATAAAACTCTATAGCCGATGAATTATTCAGTGTGACCAAATACCAGTTAACATTTTCAAAAATGAGACGCCACATGACAGCAGAGACTCGGCACAATTCAGACAGAGCTGTACTGTATCTTGTCACACACATTCTAGTGGATGAGCTCTTTTCTGGAGCAAAGGAGAAGGCAAATCTGGTTCTTCTGTTCCTCTCCCTCAGAGACGAGGATCAGCAGGCAGAATCCTTTATTTGTCCCAGAGTTGAGTGTGTGGAACACTTGGCCGTGTCCCCTGGTGCCTCTAGGATCAGAGTTGCGCACGACCACGGTCTCACTGCTGGCAACACACAGAGCCAGCTTGGAATGACAAATTGGTCTGAGACACCGCCGAGCACGTGCCAAGAAATGCTCAGAGAACACGCCACACCAAATTGGCACACTCAACTAAGTTTAGACAAGCTGCACACAAACAGACGCAAAGCAAACATCCGCAGGGTTCATATGTGCATGTGACTGGTGTAAAGGGTGTTTATGCATAATAAGAATGATGTTTATAGTTTATTGAGATATAACATTTAACACAAATTGGTAATGCATTCATTTCTTGCGTATACAACAATTTCTAAGGAGATTGAACAAGGGTTATGGATGTGACATTTTCAGTCAACCTAAAATATAAATTCTAAGAGGTGCATTCCAATGAGTTAAATCATCTGTTTATGTTTTTCTAAACCCCTGACGAGTCCAGACTTCAAAAGTGTATGCATGAGCTTTTTATTTTAAAAGAGGTAAAAATTAACGCGTTATGCATGTGACAAAAAGGAATGCACAAATGTGAGGGATGACCTACTTTGTAAAAGATTTCTGTCAATTAAAATATACAAACCTGAAGCAATAATAGCCAACAGATGGAGAAGGGATGACTCGTCGTGGAAATAGTTTTATTTGAATGACAATTTGCCCATTAAAAAGGATTATGGACCGTTATGGATGTGACAATTCACTTACATGACTATGGAAAACTTTGCTTTCAAACTTTAAGATAGACTTCACATGGGTATTTAAACCACTGAATATTGACATCTTACCTTGGTAAAAACTGTAATTTGCTTGACATTTGCACAGAATAGCCCATTTCTTATTCTGTTGTGTATTCAAAATCATCTTGAATTCAAAGCGTTTTGTCTTAAGAAACGAGGGACTGTTAAAATCTACCTCAGTACCCTTAATGTCTAACATCTGTCATGTTGGTCGGAACTGCACCCAAGATTTTCACCTACTGTTGCACTTGTATATGGTTGAGTGACAATAAAGGGAGTGATTTGACATAAAGGAAGATAAAATGTACAAATCAGAAATAAAAATGCCTTTTATAAAACTAGAAGCTACAATCGCAGATCTGCAAATATCAGGTACAGCTCAGTTCTGAAGCGCTTGATTTCAGAATATCTAGGAAGCAGGCAGACGAGACGGCTGAAATATTGCGTTCAACCGAGCATCCTTGAATTTCCAGTTGTGTGGTCATACATCAAACACAGTCAGATCTTAAGAGCAGGCAGCGCTAAATCCTCAGTCACCGAACAGCTGTAATTCTCAATAAAGCAGTGCATCAAGTATTGTTAACCGAGTGAATGTTAAAGCCACAGTGTGTGCTATAGCGTACCTCAAGAGCTCTTAACATTTTTGTTACCACCCTTTCATTTCCTGCCTGATACATTGAAAGTTTGAGGATCATTTCATGTAAATGATTAATCTCTTCTTTGTACAGCAGAACAGGGCAGGACATGTGACTTTTGATGAGCGTGTAGCATTTGAACTCTGGAAGGTATTAATGGATTAAAACCCAAATTATTTGCTTTGATGTTATTAAATTAATATCGAGTCTCACGATGGAGTGTCAGACAGAGAGTAGACGCGCGGCCGTCTTTGCTGTGAAATCATTACGGGCTTGAAAGGCAGCGCTGTATTGATATTCCTCAAACATTTCTTCTTCTTCGCAAATTTCTGCAATTAATTTCACTCGAATCGCTCACTGTGCAGGCGTACAGAGCCAATTTAAACATTGTTTTATAGATCAGTTCAGTCTTAGGTGTGCTAGATGAGTTGAATAGATTCATATGAATCTGAATTTAAAAGCCAACTATTGAATGCCTGGCATACACAATCTAAATAATCATATTTCATATCATATCATAGTCATTGTGTCATTTGCTTTCTGAATTTATAATGGAATCACTGCACTCTAAAGATGATCTTGCATTGAGTTTTTAGTGTCATGACATGATAAAGCAGATGTGAATAGTGTTTAAGTATTACATATTGGATGGTTTGCCATATAAGGTTTAAAGACTAGTCCTAGACTAAAATAAATGTTAGAGATGTCTAAACTGAAAACTGAGACAACAGAAAATACAGCAGTGCCAATTGTTTTGTCTCAACTGTAATGCTTGTTTATAAGACATGTTTGTGAGATGTCCCAATTTAGCTGAGACCAGTCCTGGCTTAAACTAATCCCTGTGCAGGAACAATCCTCAAATAAAAGGTGCTTCTTGATGCCATAGAATAATATATTTTGTCTAAATGGTTCCTCAAAGAAAATAAAGGGAAATTTACCCAAAATATATACAGTATAGGCGAATGCTAGAAACTTAAGAAGCAACTGAGATTTCTGGGGCATCATTGACTTCTAGAGTAGAATTAATTATTGTATATGTTCTGTGCTGTTGAACACAAAAGAAAATATTTTGAAAAATGTAACAAAACAGAAAATTTGGGGCACCTTTAGATTCAACCATTTTAATGGTTGTCGATGGTGCCCCAGAAATCTCAGTTGCTTCTTATAATCTTTCTTTTATTCAGGTGATGAAATAATTATTGGGTGAACTGTACCTTTAACATCCAGAGAACCTTTCTGTTTCACAAAACATTCTTTGTGGGAAAAAGGTTCTTCATATTATAAAAGAAAAAGATGGTTCTTTAAAGAACCTTTGATTGAATGGTTCTTTGTGGAACCAATACTGATTCTTCTATGGCATCGCTATGAAGAACCTTTTAAGTATATAATAAATCATACATTGTGTTATTTAAGTCCTCATGGTGCACCACTTATATTTACAAACAACACATCAAATCATAATTCAAAAACAATTTCTAATCTATAAATTCAATGTGGATATGGAAGTCGGGTCTTTGCCGTTAAAACGATATTCAGTCTCTCTTTGATGGTCTGTGCCCAAAACCACGCCTTATCACGATTTCAGGTGGACCACTCAAATTGAAAGCTTCCTTCGCTTGAAGCCAGATCAAAATAATTGTGTTTGAGTTGCAGGATTTCATCTGGCAGAGGACTTACTTGAAAATGATTCTGGAGAACAATAAAATACTCTTATTTCCTGTATATGTGTGTAAAAATGCACGACAGTCTGGCTCGCGGTCATTGATCTGTCACGAGTCAAAAAGTTCTGTATTTCTCTTTTTAAAAACCCTGAATGTGATAAATGTACAGTACGGTCCTTAGATTGTATGGCCGAGGCAGCTGCTAAATTATACCGCTCAGTTTGAGGGCTAAGAGTTGCCTAAGGCTCCTAAATTGCTAATGATCAACTGTGAAGAAGCGCTTTGATAGCAGTGCCGGGGGACTTTGTGGCAGATCTGCTGTTGTGTGCGGAGAAATCGGAAACCCTGTACCATTACTCTTTTAGAAATAGGGGATGTCTAAAGTGGAAGTAGGAAGAAAACCCCACGAAAGCAGACATCCTGCAAGCGTAACAGCATTAAGGTACATTTGACAACTGCAAGTGTGACTGTTTGGTTGTAAACTAGGCTGTTTCCAGGCCTGCCACAGTCCTCATTTTCCTGTCATCGCTCTGTTCTCACATTATGTGCTGCTAAGATCCAGAGACATGAGTGTGTGTGTGTGCGAGATCAAAACCATGGAAGTCACATGATCAAAAACATCTGATAATCCTTGAAATACAGACCCCTTTTAAATCCCACGGAGAGAAATGCAGCCACAGTTGTATCTTCATTTCTGCCCTTTTTCGCAACAACAACAACAACAAAGGTGTCATAAATGGAGACAAAAAATCAAGAGCATGTGATGGTTGTGCAATTTAGTTAAACTTCAGTGCTTTTGAGTGTCAGCCAGGAAGTAACAAGTACAAAGTCTCCCAGTGTGTGAGGAGAATGTTACTGGGCAAACGCAGTCTCACTGTGCCATCCTGCCAAATAAAAGCCCAGCGCGTTATTTTGCCTTGGGTGAATAGTGCTCTTGTTTGCGAGTTTAAATGGGAGTCGTCTGAGAGAGCGGCGAGATCTTCTCCACCTGGTGTGTATCGGAGAAGACAAGTTAATTTGACGACGTCAGAGCCTCTCTTAAAGATTGCTTTTAGGGTGAAAAGTGCTCGGGCGCCTGCTCCTGCCAATTCACAGCCCGGGGCTTTTTATCTCATGAGGGCGGGCACGAAAAGAAACAGAAGTATTTGTCAGGATCCTATACGAACCGTGCAGCAGTCTCATCGATACCAAGGAAATCGATCGTCTGATTTGACATGTGCGGCGTATGTCGTCTGTCGTGTTCTTTAGACTCCGTAATAAATGCACGCGCATGCGGGACGAGATTAGATTAGTCTTGATGAAATATTCATGCGTTGCGTTTAAACCCCTGCGAAGCGGTAATAAATGAACATGTTTGCTGTGAACTGCTTTGTTTTGCTCGGCTAGTGAATGAAATGTGATTTCTAATGCAGCTAATCCTTTTAAAAACCAGCGAGCTCATTATGGCCTTGGGATAACGCTTTGTGTGTGTGCTTGAGACGCCATGTTTCCTTGCCTGGTATATGAATATTTCGGGTTTATCTTTGTTGGCAACCACAAATAAAAAAGATATCGTTCCAAATGAGCTATTACATAGCCCAGAGCACAGTGTACTGTTGAGCATAACAGGTATTATGTTTTATTACACACAAAGCTGCGTCTGCGAATACTGTGTTTCGTACGTTCGCCGAACCACCTTGTTGTGTGTGCGGAAGCCCGGCGTACCTGCCTCGAACTCTGTCCTATTACAAACGTCTAATTGAGACTTCTCGCAGCACTCAAGGCCCAGTTGAAAAGAAGGGGCTTCACACTGCTTAGCAAATGAGCACACCAGGCGCAAGAAGCCTCGGTGTCTTGATGCACTTGTGGGAGGCAGTCATTTCAAAGAGCTCCCCTTTATAGCGATGGCACATTGAGCGTCAGTCAGCCTCAACACTGCTGGCAAGGAGATTACTGCTCTTTGCAGCCCGCCGTTCTCTCTACGCTACCCTTTCGAGAGGAAGAAATGCAGCGGTGAAGTGAAAAAATCCCTTCTGTGGCTTGTTTTTGGGGAGGAACGGTGGAGGTTTAATATTTGCAATTTGGCGTCTCGATAGAAACTAATTTGTCTGTGTACCGTGAAGCTGAGATGTAACACGTAATAAGAAGAGATAATAAATTTGCCTTCTACGTGGCGTTTTCCATCATGTTTATTTGACTGCACTTCACAACCTTGACAAAATCACATTTCGCTTTCGCGAGTTTTCCGCCGCTGCATGAATAATGGAGCGAGCTCAGAAGGAAGGAAGATAGGCCTACCAATAAAGGATTCTTTTAGAAACGACTATTCAAAAATCATTCCTTCCGTCCGCGCTTATTTTACGGAGTTAACAGCTCTCTAAAATAACAGGAGAGCGTTCATCTGACACAAGTCGTCTGCCTTTTACAAGGGTAGTTATGGAGAATTTGCATAGCTTAGAGTCTCGGCGCAACGTGTAATTTCGACGCGCATTACAGAAAGGGCATTTCGTCGAACGCGCCGGGTCAACGCCGCCCGATAATGGTGCCGAGTACCTGCGAATGAAAAAAAGCCCCATTGGCGCTTGTGTGTCTGTCGGTTATGTCAGATTTTAATGGGATCATATATTATTTAAACACGCAGGACAAGTTAATACACTCTGCACACGGTACCTGTCATATTAAATAATTAACCGTGGCCGAGCAAAACATTAAACAGGAAATAAAGCATTAACGCAAATGCATTCTTCCCAGAGACGTTTCGTAATTTGTATGTTATCGTTTCAATACTTGTGTCAATGGCGAGGTCCGCTGTTGCCCCGTTTATCAGTAATTAACATGCCGAAGAAAACACAGAGCTTCAAAATTCACGTAGCAAGATGGAGTTTAAATCGTAGTTTTCCTAATGGAGAGCTAAACAGATGTTTCGATTTACTGAAGTAGAGCAAACACAGGTCAAAGCGAGCGATGCTGACAGCGGCTCTCCTGAATAAACATGTCCTCCGAGCTGCCCTTGCAACCAGGAGAATGTGTGCTTTATTAGTCTCTCTACTTGACTTCCTGTGCCAGCGCTGCTCAGGTTACAATATCATGTATTGTTTAAAACAAGCTCATTAAAGGGAAAACTGTCTCCGGGAGCAAAAGCAGGTTGAAGTGGAGAGGAATTAATCTGTAATTGGTCAAATGCGCAAAACGGAATAGGCAAGGTTAGGCAGGGGAATGATAAGGAACTGAATTTGGTTTAGATTTTGACTACATTTAATTGTTTTGGTTCTGGTTACTGCTGATGTCATTAACGTGTATTTTGGTACCTGCATGATTTGTACACAACTACAGTATTGTGCAAATGTCAAAAAAAGACAATAAATGAACAACAGGCATTGTTTTTTTTTTTCACTTTAGTGAGGAATATCAATATACATTTAGAAACAAGCTTTGCCATTTACTGTATTAGTCAAAATAGATTTGAACTGGGAGTCAAATAAATATCCTTAAACACTGTTATTTTTATAGATTTATTTAATTTGGGTGAAACTTCTAATGTGCATAAGACTTATGCGCATGCATAAACACCACTTATTTGTATCATAATTCAATATTTATTTGGTTATAATTTTTTTACTATAGAAGTTATTTCTGATTGTGTACATTTAGTGACATGTTTTAATATGAGCCACTAAATAAGTTTTAAAAGTCAGGCAACAATTTAAGGAAACACACAATTCATTTACCCTTGTGTTCTGCTAAACCAGTATCGTTTTAGCTGTATGTTTGGGATTAAAGTAAAAATGGGTAATATTTATTGCATAAATATTAATCAGTACCATCAAATTCTCTGAAAATGTGAATCAAGATTATTTTAGTTTACTAAAATTCATTCATTCATTGAAATCAACTCAAATAATATTGACCTAAATATTATAAAAAGTTATTTATAAAAGTTTAGTAGTAGTCACATTATAATAATAAACAAGAACTCAAATAAAGCTAAAATAAAAAAATATTAATTTTATATAGCAACATAAAAAATAAACAATGACAAAAACATGTAACAAAATAAAAAAACATTTAAATAAAATGAACATAAAACCTAAAACTCTCGAAATAAAACCTAATTAAAAAAATAGTGTAAAACTAAAATCAAAACTATAATAACCCTGATTTGAAATAAAAAAATAAAAAACATTATTAAACTAAAATGTATTACCATCATTTTCTTGAGGAATTTTTTATGGCTTTGGTCACTTTTGACCATGAAGGATCTAAATGTGACCCCTAAATGTGAGTCCTAGAGAAACATAATCTGCTGTCAAAACGACTTACTTCATACTATAGGCTACAGAATGCAAAAATCAGTAAGAGAAATAAGTAAAATGTCAGAAATCTATATGCCGAAACAATATGTTAGATCTGCTGTTTCCACTGAGATTTTTCAGTATGTGGTGAATGGACGCCTTCATCCCACGAGGCCACACAAGCTGAAGAACCGCTAGTAAATTATTTTCATAGGTCATAGGTGAAAGAACATACAAATCACATGACAATGAAAACAAGGTGCATGTAGTATGTGCACTGCACACTGCACACATGAGAACCGTTATTTGAAATGGGAGAACAAAATCTTGGCCACTGATTTTATCGGATGCACGCGTCTGCTCCGAAGTTAACTTCCGCTCTTTGCTGCTACAATTGAGTTTATATTTAGTTTATTATAAAATTAGTTTATACTTAGATTTTATTGTGTATTAATTGTATTTAATTAAAACTACTCAGTTATTGATTCTTTGTTTATCAGAAGTCAACGTTTCTTTATATTGCTGCTGCTGATTCGATTGTGACTCATATGTACACCATTGAAAAACACACACAACTCAAATGCTTATTTTACTTATTTATTCTGCACTGTTGTTGAAAATAAATGACTCTTTTATTTTTCAGTATTTTAATTTATATTTCTCATCACATAAACCTGATTTTGAATAGGATTAGTCTTTTTCGAACCCTACAGTAAGATTATTAAGCTCCTGCCAACGCCGACTCTCGTCTTTACAGAGGGGGCACAAAACCACTTTCTATTATCTCAGACGCCTTGGGCTGACCACGCAATGTTTGTCTTTTACCAGACAGCTAGTGTGAAGCAAGGTTAGCACGCAGGCGATGCTGACTCCTCTAAGTGCTGATGAAATATAGATGTTGAAGTCTGGACCGCTCAATGTTTCATCTCTCTCGGTGATACCATAAGGAAGCCATTAATAGTGTCAGAGAGCATTAGTCCTACAAAAAGAAGATAACTAGATACGAATGACTGGCAGCACCTGCTTGGAATCAACCGAGCGTCCCTGAAGTATTACGGCGAGAAGTTTGTCCCCCGTTGCGCAGGCTCGGCCGGTTGTTTTTCCTCATATGTATGCGAGGTCACTTGGAAATGGTCCTTTCCCCCTGTGTTACCTTTGTCAGTGTGCAGAGGCCTTGCATCATGCATAATCGCAAACAGCAGGACCATCTGTTGTTGCCTTGTTGACTTACCTGCGTGCAACCTTTTTAGTGTTGCTTCTCTTGTATCGGTCTGATGTAGCGCCATATTTACAATATGGTAATTGGTTAATGAAACGCTGTTTGAGAAGCGGTGCATATGTTATGAAGCTTGTGCTTGTGTTTTCTGCGGAGTGGACGCAGGAATAGGCCTGCATGGTGAGGCTTGCTTTAAGCATCTGTTGCCAGTGGATTTCACGGAGACTGATGACCTTAACCTTTATTCAGTCAATTGGCTTTCCGTTTCTTCAAAGTAAGTGTACATAATAGGTCACTTTGTTGTGTCTTATTACAAAACACTTGCAATTTATAGGAACACTTGAATGCAGCGGTTTCTTTTGAATAAAAATAACTAACACAGAGTTTTTTTTTCTTTTAGAACCAAAGCCAGACGCCAGATAAAACATTCGCTGTTGTCTCAGCCAGCTGCCCCCATAAGGTAAGTTACTATCTAAGTAATGTTTATTACTCTTGCATTAAAGGAATTGTATTTAAACTCTTCAAATCTATGTTAATGTGTGGCTCTCCAGTGGTGGGATGCAAACAAAAAATGAGGCACAAGTCTGTTCTTTAAGGGTTGCGGTCGGCAGGGATTAAATGCATTTTTTTTCATGAATATAGTTTTTAATTACTATTTAAAGGTGTTTGATGAAATATAATTTCCTTGTTGTACCACCTGACCTGACACAGAAAGTGTATTTTTTCAGTATTTGTGAGAAATGTACAAACGGTTTCATTCAGTTTTTCTATTATCTCAACATCTTTAAAACTACTGATATTTGTGATATGTGTTCATAGGACGAAACATAAAACAATACCATGATGTCTTATTTTGAATGTTTAATATTTTATCCCCCATTTTAATACTTCTCTCAAGTTTGAGATACAAAACGTAACTGATATTTATTAAAAATATAAAAAATGTATTTAAACTAAATCTGTTTTACAGAATAATTGTATTAAGTCATTTTAAATAGAAGTTATCCCCCAGGATACAAAGACATGTCACGCCTTAATCCTTGTAGGAAACATGTATAGGTGAACATGTTCAATATTTTTCTTTGTTGACATCACATGGCTGTTTGCTATGTTGGCACAAATTCATCTGTCATTTAGTAGATGCCAACATGAACAGGTTGTGTGACATGCACTCGTTCTCAAAAACCATGTGCAAAAAAAATGTGGGAAAAAATTAAATATAAAGTAAATACAGTATGTGTACTTTTGCGCATTATTTGGATTATGCAGTGCATGGTAGTAGTAATAAATATTTGTACATTTTGGGGTGTAGAGCCTAGTCCAAGACTAACTTACATGTTACAGGTGTCTCAATCGAACACAACTTGCACTGACATATCTGAAAATATATCAGTGTGATTGTTTTGTGTCAAGATGCCAACCGTTAATGTTTTTTGAGCATTATGTTTTTAAAAACAATTTAGATATCTTAATTTAACCAAGGCCTTGTCCTGTTCCAGTCCGGAATCCGCCTCTAAAGGTTTATTTCAAACAAAATTTTGTTAACTTTGGTGCTATGTTCTTTGTTCAACTCCCACTGTAAAATGATTTCCAGAAGCAAACCAGTTGCCACTGTATGTACTTGTATCTATCTGTGAATAATGTTTTCTTCCACGTGTATACCATATAAATACAATAGCATTTTTTCCCTTGACACTACCATGGAGCAGAGCAAAGGGGCATGACAGCAGATATTTCCTCTTTATTGTGTCTTATCTCGGAAACAAGGCCCTGAATTAAACCATTACACTGCTACAAGATGTAGAATTATCTGTGATTTCACGCTTTTTGGCTCAGGATTTACCAACAAGCCGACAAGAATCAGCAGCGTTCTTTGTGCAGATGAACAAAAAGAAAAATGCATTTCATAGTTGAAAGCCGTCTGCGGCACCTCAGCTTCAGTAACGTCATGTCTACGCGTAATAATGTGTCATATAGCGAAACCTGGCGCTATTGTGGGTACGCTAACCCCAAAAATGCAAAAGTGCTTTTCTGGTTGACTGGGCAGGTCAAGAGTAAAAATCCTTGCAAAAAGTTGTCGAATGGCAGGCATTGACACATCAGACAGCCTGCCAGCGAGTAGTCAAACTTGTGTGCGGTATTTAGTGTGCAACCTCTAATATACTGACTGCCGTCTAAAGTGACTTGATGCTGCAAGAAAAGCTGCAAACTATTTATGTCACCCTGCATTATACGAAACCGCACGGCTGCTCATTGTGCCACATACACAAAAAGGCAATCAGCTTTGTCCTGGGCTTCTTGGCACACAACAGGGCTCTAATTGCTGACCTGTCCTTCACACGAGACAGTGCGATTCACCCCTGTCGAGATCACCTCTATTAAAAACCTTCTGAAAACCGTTGATGCACCTGTATTCGTCCTTGAAATGTGGAGAGCGTCGCACTTCCCATGTTGCTGTCGGCCCCCTTGGAAACAGCTGATCTGGATGGAGGTAATGAAGGGATGCCACCGATTTGCCGTGGCGTTAACGTTTCCCTGCGACCAGCAGAACATAATCTCTGTCTCGTCGCTTCCCATTAACGTCTGTGATCTGCACAAGCCAATATGCAAAGAAAGCAATGAAGCAGTGGAGTAATTTGGTGTGTCACTCAGCGCAGAATGAAAGTATAATGGCTCAATGGTTAGATATGATTTCTGTAATAGGAATGGCGTACTGTGTGGCGCTAAGACCGCTCGTATTTTCTGCGCTGGTATTGAATGCGTTCACAATGAAAGCGAGCTAATGAACAGAGAGCTTTTAAAAGCCCAGTGATTATATAGGAAGGAGAAGAGAGGGATAGAAATAAGGAAGGAGAAGAAAGAACGAGAGCAAGAAGAACCGAGGGGGGTGTAGAGAACACTAAGTATACATAATTGCTGCTTGACACATTGGCCAAATTCTGCTGTGCCAGGATTGGAGTGAAGATGATTAACGGCTGTCCGTGTGGGTGGGCAACTTGGTCACCCGGGGCTTCCAGTTGCCATAGCGATTGTACTCCGAAGGCCATACATTACATTGTGAGAGTCCCTGAGGCTTGAGCATTGTTAAATTCCCCAATAATATCTTACATTATGCGTTTGTCCTCTCCGCCATAATTCATTCCCGGCACTGTTATTCACAATAGGTCAATAGTGAATGTGGAGTGAGTCCCAATTTCACAACTCCCATCCAAACGTGAAGGATGGCGCAGCTCGCCGCTTAACGTTGATGAAGTGGCCCTGACTTGGGGGAAGTGATCATTTGTCTGACATTAGTACAGGCACGTCTCTTCTAGAGATTCTATGGACGCCCCCGGCTGATTTTCTGCAGGTATTTAAAGTCCATTCATTGAGGCGTAAGTTAACCCTAGAGGTACTTGTGCCATATCGCGGAGAACACCCGTTGGGACTGCAAAGCAGATGGCAGATGGAAAGCAGAATTTGACCCTTACCTCCCTGTGCGCAATGCCTGGCACAGGCCGTCGTCTCCTCACGGTGTGACCGACGTACCCACTCCAAACAAACACATATGGATGCCATCTATTTTGTGTTATTATGCCTGCTATGATGTCACATCCTCCCGCTTCTATTATCACTTCTGACAACAAGCACCTCCACATTCCTGCTGGAAATGGTGTTGTGAACTTGGAAGAACCTGTGGTGAGTAAGCACATCTTAAAAGTGATTCATACCAGGTAATAAATGGAAATCCCTCCAGCGTTCCAACGGCGGGCTAGTCATGCAGCAATTAAGCTTTGTAGCATGCGAATCTCAAGGCAGCATGCTTCGAGTTAAGCGCTCACATATAGTATACCGTACAGGGGAGAGTGGGAGTGATTCTGGGAGACAGGCAGCAAAATGCCCGATCCCACACTGCGGTGCCTGCGGACGCTTTGGCGGACATCTTCAGACAAACATGTATCAGAACTGGAAAAACTCACAATATGTAAGGTCAGTTGTGACCTCCGGGCGCAGGGCTGCACTGGGGCTGTCACTAGCTAGCACAGCATGTTCATGTCAAACAGAGGAAAGGTACACCACGCTGCCGGATGCTTGGAGTCTGCCGTGCAGCAGGTTGTGTGTGTTTGGGATATTTTTAGCTTCAGGACTTGATTGGGCTGTGCTTTTTCTGTTTCGGCGCAGGTTAATGCACACGATACAGCAGGCTAGAGGCCAAAAGCGATGTTTGACTTTGCACAACTGACACCTTTGCTCTTTATTAAAATATTTTTATTAAAAATGCGAGAAATATTTCAAATACATGTTGCATTGGTTTGTGTGGTGTTCTGATGCCAAGTTTTGGGTAGAATTAGAAGGAGGCTTGGCAACAATTGCAGACAACAAAGTTTATAAAGATAATAATACCATTTCGTATTAACAGTCAATTTATGCATTATTTCCGAGCGGCAACTTTCTGATCCCTCTCGTGAAACCAACACGGAAGTTAATGAAAGTGCAATTCATTGACTGACCAAAAGAGACCAGAATTGTATTGAGACCACTGGAGTGACAAGTGGTTTCAGGAAACAGGCGCCTCAGCTCCAACCACGTCTCGTGTCTTTGCCCATTTTCTATTATCCTGGAGTGAAGCGCTGCTAAGATGGTAACAGCCGGCTCCGCCCACTCTGAGCTTCAAAACAGCTCCTCAGAAACCTATGGGTGACGTCACGGACACTTTGTCCCCATTTTTGACAGTCTATGGTTATTTCTTGTGATATTTATTTATGTATATTAGAATATATTTCCTTGTTATGCTGTAGTTTGCTTTTTTGCCAGATCATTTTATACAACTTTATATTTTAATGCCCCCACAATTTAGGTGAACACTAAACATTAGGGGTAGCGTTTAACTAACTTGGTGGGGCATTCAAATATAAAGTATTGTACAAATATGTCACAAGGCATCAAATAACAGCTATACAATTTCTTTTTTTGACAAAAAATATGATTGTGCTCGACTGTATTTCTATTTATTTATTTATGTTTAAATAATATAAATATTTAATAATTATTTGTTTATAACCAACTAATATTAATAAAGTAATGATAATAATAATAATTATTAATAATAATAATAAAAAATAAAAAAATTGCCTTTTTGCCAAATAATTTTGACCAATAAATACCTCAAAAGTTTTGCGTTTCAGGAGAGTCAAATATAAAATATTATACAAATATGTCCTCAGACATCACTTTTGACCACAACTTTGTCATATGATATGCAAGAAAAGGACTTTCCTCTAGTCCTGTGCTTTGCTGTATTCCCCTTCAGTAAGTAGTAATTAGAAAAGTAGTGTTAATGTGGTGTCTTTTAAATTGGCAGAGATGTTATTTTTTACAGCCGTATTAAAGTGGGGTCTGTGCAAGAGGTACAGCATTTATAGACATACCCCTCACAAGGTCCTCTGGCTGCGGTTGACCCGCTAATGAAGACATGAAAGGAATACCAACCTCTGGAATTACAGCCATAAACCCACACGGATTGGATGATTTATTGCATTAGAACGGGATTAATTTGTCCCATTTTTCATACACTTTTCAATAATAATCAGTCATACTTAAAAGACAGTTTTTCCCTCCCTTGTCACCGGCTCCTTCTAAACTATGGCACGTTTCCTGCTCTCTTAGTTAAACCAATCAGGGATTTCGCTGCATGCTGTCCAATCAATTAATTCAAATCTGTGTGCAGCCCTTTGATATAGAATCATTTGTCAAATCAGCGGAGGTGCTGGAGCGAGCGTACCCATGAGCCTGAGGGCTCTTGACTTCTGTCCACCTAGAAATCTGCTCAGCGTTCCGATTCAGGCATTCCTGGTGTCCTCCGTACTGTTAATGGGGTGTCATTGTACATGCCGGATTTGGTTCGGCTAGGGTCCAAAGGCTTTTTCCATGCATTAGCCTCTCGACTACATAGCTTAACCTCTTAATTTTTTGAAAGCCCTGCTCTGAGAAAGCTCGATAGATGCCGTATAACAGAACAAGACCCATTAGGATTCAAATGATTCACTTTTTGCTGTTGCATGGTTATTGCATTTAACGTTACACGATACAACAACCACCTTTAGCGTGACATGAAGCATCAACCGTAATCTGGTTTTGCACCATTATTGTGTAATTCGGGAAAGAATCCCGAGTTATTCGGGTGGAGGTAATTTGCTGATTTCGCTGTATGGAGACGCCAGGCACCGAGGGGTCATTTAGTTCATATATTGCTCTTTTTAATAATGCTCTCATGTTTCTTTGTTCTTATAGCTCTCAGAGGAACTCCTGGAGAAAACTTTAGACCTAATTTCCTCCTGAAGCATGCGGGCTGAATGTGAACCATAGGTTTTTTATCGAAACGGAAACCACCATTTCATTTAATTACAACATTTTATACCCTCATTATGAATCAGTGTTGCGTGAGCATTACATTTTGATCTTTTGAAAGCACTCCGAAGCGATCGATGTATGTACCTGTATGACACAGATGAATGTTCAACCACAAACACTGCATAGATTAGCTTCAAAAAAAGGGTGCTGTAGAATAAGGGCATAGAAGTGATGCTGTTGAAATACAGAACATCAAGATAATGCTAGACGGCCTCAGTTCACTGAACTCCTATCTGATCTTTCGTAGTGATCAAAGTCATTCAAGTCATGTGCTAAATATTTCAGTAAGAATGAATAACAGTGTGCGTTGGACACGTGGCTCATATCTGAGCTCCAAAATCATTTTTTCCCATATTTAATCTGTGAATAAGAGGTCTTCAGACAATGTTATCGCACTCCTGCTGCCAAGTGTCATGCAATTAATCAATCATGCGCATTCGTGATTCGTACGGCTCCGCATTTCATTATGCGTCTCATTCTTGTTTTGACAAGGAAGCCAGTCCTCCGGAATAATAAAAAAAGCCAGGCGGAGAGTTTATTGCAGGGGCTCTATGCACGTTTACGTCTATAAGGTATTTCCTACAACGCGGTATAATGATGCATCCGTGGAAAGTAGTCATTTTCCTGATGTAGGGTGAGATGCTAATGATCCTGTATGGAATGGTGCCGCGTCTTAACAGTATGTGGCTAAGCGAAGGAGCGTGCGAGAATCTCCCATAAGCTTAAAAATAAATGAATGCCTCTCACCTTCACGCAACCTTTTCCCCCCGTTTCGTCTTCACGCCTTTATTCATGAGACTCTGGGTGTCAAGTTTGGCAATAATTTGTGTACTATTCTTAAATGTGTTCCCAGCACCGTTCCAAGAGGTGGCGAATGGAACGAGGGAATTTTAAATTTGATTTTCTGGTTTAAAACACAAAATTGATGGTTTCCTGAGATCCCGGCTCTGGTCCGCAGATGGGAATCTTTGTTAGGAGAGGACTCGGTATGATAATCATTAAGCAGATGTAAGTGCTCTGTGGAAAAGAAGCGATGACAGCGGCGCGCTGACTGGAATTTTAAATTCCCCCGAAAACTTTTCTCAGGGACTCGGGAAGGGAAATTAAGGCTCGCCGTACGAAGACTAAAAAGAATAATAAAACATTATAACTAGCAGATGACCTCATTAGACAGTGCTCATCCAATCCTGAGCTGCGATTGCTGTTGTTAACATCCACCGTACAGCGGAAGCTTCGTGATAATAAGGTCTTAAGAAGACATTTGTTTGTAGACTGTGAACTAAAGGGCCGTGTGGGGCTGTAGTTTACCGGTCTTGAAGCAGTCGGCCTGACACTCAATATAAACAAGGTTTGGAAGCCTTCAGATGAAGCAAGCTCTAAAGAATTCTAGCGCTGTTCACTGTGACAGCATATGTTGCATTTGATAGCCATAGCCAGAAAACAGCGAGTGGTCTGGAATAGAAATTACATTAGGTTTGTTCCCTTGTTGCCTCTGCTGATGACATGGGCTATATTGTGAGTCACGGGCTTGTCTTAATGGGCCGTAGTTCATGTGTGGACGCGTTCCTGTCACTGAATGTAACATTTTGTGTCATGTTCATCCGCATGGAATATTAATACCTAGTTAGTCGTAAAAATAAACAGTTTTGTCATTTGTGGAAAGCAGTCACTAAGATTTTTAGTTTCACCTTGGGGGACGTCATCGGACCGGCTTGTTCCTTTGTGAGTTTTCAGCGAGTCGTGTGATTCTGTAATGTTTTTTAGTGGACAAGCTCTGACTGCTGTAAAATGTTGATACCTCTTAGCTCTCGGGACATAAAGGAATATCCTCGAGTCGTGGCTACATCACACACCAGAAGCAAGTGCCAGGCAAGCAAAATACAAGCACATCCATCACAGAGCATTTTCAAAATTTCAGATACCGTCTGTAATACCCATGCCATGTCCTTAGTGTTCCTAGAATAGAAAATCCACAGCGAAAGGCCAATGTGGGAATGTTTTTATGAAGTGATTTGACTGCAGACACCTATTTTTTATTGCAGAATTTCCACTTTGACATTTTTTATGTCCTGGTCCTTGTAGGATTGTGATTAACCTTTTATGGTTCAAGATGAGGTCTGATGTGGCTCACAAAAAGCCCCAAATCCACAGATTTACATGTTTTCCTTGAATTCTCTGTTCTTACCCTATAAATCTTTTTTCTTACAGTTTATTACTGTCGTTTTACTTTCATTTCATGTCAAGGTAAAAGGCCTAACCTTGTCCCACTGTTTTCGGCTTTGTGAGTGGCGGTCTCATCTTCCTGCTATTCTGAGACAGTTTTTCTTAAAGAATGTGTGTAATCAAAGCACGAAATTCTCAGATAGGCTGCCCCTCATTTGTACGATTGAAAAGCCTCTAGACAGACTTTGCTTGACAACTGCAATTATGTTTCTGTAGAAAAGAGCTGAAATTATACGAACAGACCTGTGCTGAGACTCAGAAGGTCCATGAATACTTGAAATGCTGCACATGGATAACTGTTATTGAGTTAATTAGTCTGGGCTTATTAGGATCTCCCGTTCTGTCTTTCTCTCGCCGTATAAATTACTTAAGTCCACCTTGGGTATGCATCTATTTCCCTTGGTTTAAAATCAATCCTGACAATCAATAACCATTGCTATTAATGTTAGAGGAGGCAAAGCTGAGTCAATAGCTTTAAGTGTATCAAAAGTGTAAATAAACACTTGAGAGGATCATATTAAGAACTGTCGCTCTGAAAAGTCGCCAATTAAATCTAAGCATTTTTAAATAATTTTAATTGTCATTTTTACATGTGGTGCTTAATGCGTGTGACAGATATGGATTTTAAGGATGTCTTTATGCAACAGCTTTGATGCTCCCTGGACTTTTAAGACGCATTATAAAATACACAAAGGGCAAATTTGTAAAGTTTAATTCCTCTATATCAGCATTTGTAAGATACAGACCAGCCGATTATGTTTTTAACATAACAATTTTCTGCCTCACGTGGAATCATTGGAAAAATAATCACTGTGTGTATCTGCACAACATGGAAAAAAGGGCCCTAAATATGACACCTGCGGATTCACAGCGGTTGGTCATCGTATTTTTGGAAACACTTAGATCCATATGGCGTCCATATGTTTAAATATGATTCAGATGGAACCTGCGCGGGGATCCCGCTGCTTGCACAAACTTATCCAGCGTCATTAATCAGTGTCACCATCAGGTGTCTTGTTTGCCAGGCGAGGCTTAAGTGACAGTGATAAGTGATTCTTCTCTTGTTCCAGCATGAGCCCTAATACAGTGGGCCTTTCACATTATCAGCTGCGGACAATGCCACTGCCACTCTGAATGAATGGAGGTGTCAAGTCATTCAATGAAAGAACAATCCAAACCATTAACAATTTAAATGTCATGCTGAGGAAGCTAACAGTGAAGGTTGATGCAGATATTAGCTCTTTACTATTCCTATCATCCTTCTATCAAAGCGTTGCGCTCGGACGACCTTCGGGCTCTCTCTTTTCACGTCGAGCAACCATGACAGGAGCCAGGTGCGTGGAGAGGCCACACGTAGTCCGAGTTTTGACCTTAGTCTTGATGAGGGAGTTCAGGAAGTGTAGAGGGCACAGTTGCAGATTGGTGGCGAGTTGAACGTGGACTCGGATTCCAAATGTGTTTTCTGTCGAGTGCAGAAACATTTCCCTGCCCTCAGCACTCGAACCAGGTTCTTCATTTTTCAGCATTTTGAAATCTTTCTGGGCCTGATATTGAGTGTATTGTACGACTAAGCTGTTTCTTTGATAACTAAATGAAAATATCCCATTTCGCCGTGTACCTTCTCGCTAATGTGATCTGATTATTAAGTTAGATCCATCGACGTTACTGAAGATGTCCTTCAACTCCACCTCGATTCTGGGGACGGCTTACGAAAATTCAGTTTGAATTTGGTTGAAAGTACCTGATTGAATTTTAATGCGTAATTAAATCAAGCTGTAAATCAATTCATCCCCGTCTGAAGATGAGCGTGCAACACTCCCAAGCATCAAAAGCCAATTATGATGAAGTTATTATCGTATAGTCGAATAACGGCAAGAACTGACTGGAATGGCACCGCAGCTGCGCTCAACCCGCTTCAACAGAGCAACAAGCAGATTCACAGGTAAAACATTTTGTGCATTCCGCTGCACGTGCTTTCCATCTTTTTCGCTAAATAAAGGTGGCAGTTTACCCGCCGAAGCCTCTGGGGGGGACTTAGACTGCTCTCTTGATGAAGAACCAGATCAAACTGGTCTAATTTCCTAAATGAATCCTCCAGAACTATTACCAGTGAGCCCGGCCTCTGCATAATGTGATGAGCAAAGGGAACATTGATGAACTTTTTTAATTATTACGCCGCTTGGGAATTTGACATACCGGTTTGGGGATCCACACAGTCAGGCTTTTCACTGTTTTTTAGTTCCTTTTTAATTCACCCAATTTGTTGGTCCAAATGAAACACTGAAAGGTTAGAGTGTGGAGTAATTAACAGCACCGGGCCTAATGAAATCAGGAGGGGATGGTGTGTACCATGAGGATCAATACAGGTCTTTAATAGTGAGTAGGGTAGGAATTGTTCTGGGAAATAAGGACCACTTAATAGTAATAAGTTGATGAAACAGGCAACAGGGCCGTGTGCGCTAAATGAAAATTCGCTGGAACACAGATTGAGGCGTCACTCCAAGGTGGCAACGTATCGAGTTACGATCGTGTGGAGACGTATCAAGCTACGCTAGCATGTTCTCTGTTAATCTACAGAGATGGATGTGCTCGCGTACTGGGTTTTAAAGTGAACTGAACTTTAAAGTATTTCCGTGCCTGCCCGCCAAACAAAAGCGAGTAGTGAGGAACAGATGCCGGCTGTAAATATGTGCACCTTTGCTCACGTTCCCGAAAGAAGAAAAAGTGTTATTAACTACATGAATACTTCCACTTTAAACTCCTGCTGCCTCAGACATTAATGAGCAGCGCAGGATTGATCATTCTGCACCTTATGCACAATTTTTCCCAGAGAGGGAGCGAAGTCTACGGTGGCCATGTGCCAAAACACACTTAGCCAAACTGAGTTGACCTTTAAAAGTGTGAACAAAACAGCCAGAAACACAACGGAAAAATGGCAAAGGCAGGGCAGGGGCTAGTTGTCACATTTTGTACCATTTTCTCATTTCTTACATTCAGTTTTGAAAGTAAATAATTGTGGTACTATAGACCCCTTCGTTAGATATAAAACACTGCTGCAGAAGCACTTCTGAGATCAAAATCTCACATTTATAATTAAATCTTAAAGATGTTGATTTGACATTTTTATTAAGGTTGCGTGTGTGAACTGTTGTAAAAGTTGTTCTGGACTAGCGTTATTTTTGTCTTGCGAATTGGACTTTATAACCCACAATTATACAGTCCACAATTGCCCACCTGCCTGCCTATTGGTGAGCTTTTACCAACATTTAAAAGGGTAAAAAAAGAAAACAGCTAAAATGTAAACTGTAAAACTAAAATATTAAACCAATAGATGGCCAATTAATACTTCAAACAATAAATTTACATACATATACAAATTTACATTTAACAAATACACACATACATGCAACGACTGCATAATATGGTAACACTTTACAATAATGTTGAATTTTTTAACATTAAGTAATTCATTTCTTGCATAAACTAACAATGAACTACTTCTACATCATTTATTATTCTTAGTTCAAGTTGACTTCAGCATTTACTAATACATGTTTACTGTTTACAAGGATATAACTGTTAACATAAGTTAATGCACAATGACATTCATTCACAATGATTTGCATTATCTGATGTTAATAAAAATATTTATGAAGGCTGAAGATCAATATTGCTCATTGTTAGTTCATGGTATCTAATACATTTACAAATGTTAACAAATATACAACCTTATTTTACATGTTAAGGGTTACTGAGATTTTATATCAATATCAATCCATGTGTTGTATCCATGTGTATTCAGTACCTGAATCATAATGAGATTTGAATCATCAAATGTGTTTAAATTTAGGACTTTTATTTAAAAAAAATGTAAAATTACAACATTTTAACAAAATCTTCAAAAAGTGCCATGAACAACCTCCCCATCTGACAACCTGCATTCGTAACAAAAGTAAAGTAATATAAGTGAATAATTTGGAGACATTTATTTCACAAATCAAATCAAACATAATTTATCAATCCCTCTTAAACAATGTCTTGACCACTTATTGCAAATAAATCACAAGCACAAAATCAAGATGCAATGAGAATGCTGGGATTGCTAAAATGGCCTAAACCTTTTTTTCAGATGATTGCATCTGGAGGAGAGAACGTCATGATACCGAGTGTCACCCTCCTCCCACACAAACTCACCCCCATCAATCTTCAATTACTGTTTACAATGTTGCTATGTTTGGAGGTGTGCATATGCTTCAACTATATGTGTCTGCGCAAGTGGGCGGTTGTACACATGCCTCAGTGGAACAAGGTGCGATGAGATATTACACATTGAATCCTGTGCTGTATTTCACCAAATACAGACACATAAACAAGGCTTCCTGGGCAACTGTCTGATGGCAGGTCACGTGATCCTTTCACCTCTACTTAACAGCTGAGGTAGAGGTCCAAGGCCTGCCAGACAGTTCTGCACGGCTGAGGTACTACGACAGCTTGTGCTTGACCGTCCTGTCACTGTTTTAGCACATAACATGCCACTTCCTGCCAAGGAGCCCAGAGTCATAAGAGTAGCTATGTGAAGCCTTGGAAATGGCAGGAGAACACTGTTTGTCAGATTTCACCGCTGTTTAGATTTGTGACTAGTGGACAATGAAAGATGAGAGGTTGTATGCGAATAACAAACACTTCAAGAGAATTTTTCTGAGAATGAATTGCGTCCACTGATGGTGGCATTTTCGGTGCATTGTCGGTGTTGTTGCCCATCTTGCCAACTGATTCAAGTGGTATACACTCACCAAAAAGATTATTAGGAACACCTGTTCAATTTCTCAGTAATGCAATTATGGTGGTGGTGTAATGGTGTGGGGGATGTTTTCTTGGCACACTTTAGGCCCCTTAGTGCCAATTTGGCATCGTTTAAATGCCACGGCCTACCTGAGCATTGTTTCTGACCATGTCCATCCCTTTATGACCACCATGTGCCCATCCTCTGATGGCTACTTCCAGCAGGATAATGCACCATGTCACAAAGCTCGAATCATTTCAAATTGGTTTCTTGAACATGACAATGAGTTCACTGTACTAAAATGGCCCCCACAGTCACCAGATCTCAACCCAATAGAGCATCTTTGGGATGTGGTGGAACGGGAGCTTCGTGCATCCCAAAAATCTCCATCAACTGCAAGATGCTATCCTACCAATATGGGCCAACATTTCTAAAGAATGCTTTCAGCACCTTGTTGAATCAATGCCACGAAGAATTAAGGCAGTTCTGAAGGCGAAAGGGGGTCAAACACAGTATTAGTATGGTGTTCCTAATAATCCAATTTCTTTTATTTATTTATTATTAAACACTTATAGGTATGTCCGAAAAACATTTTTTTCAAGAGTTACATAACCGTAATATTCGTACAGATGCTTTGTTAGCGTTTTATCTAAACTGTGCAGAACTTTGGCCGTCTTTAGTCATGACACCCTAAACATGTTTAAAACAGCAATAACAACATGATTGCATCATGGCATAATCATTTTGGTTTTCGAACAGATGTGATAATGTTATGTTATATCCGACAATATGCAATGTAAATATATACCGTGATCTAACTAGATTTTGCTAGCCATCTTTATTTGATTGGATTTCGATATGGAAATACGTCGGTCTCAATAGTTGCAGCCTTTCATCTTGTGTTTGTTCATTCCTTAGGGTGAAAAGAAGAGCTTTTTGTCTTCGCTGAGGCATGAGCTTGGCTGCAAACAAGCAATATATTTCTACTTTGTGCAATGGGTGACCGCTGAGGAACATCATTCTTCCAGAACAGACAGACTAGGGTGACTGCTGTTGGGGAACGCTATGCTCATTGTAGGTGGCGTCTTACGTTCATTGGCACTTTGAGATGCATGCGAATTTCCAAAATGTTTGGTTTTACGAAGACGTAAGCTTTAAATCAGAGCTGGGAATCGGAATCCCTGGGGCGCGAGCTCAATCCGGCTATCATTGGAGCAGTTCCAGCCTGGTGGTGGGTCTGAAATTAGCCCATAATGGCACCTCAGCACGGCGGATCCGCCGAGACAGGTTTGTGATAGGGAACGGTTGAAGGACAACGTTAAACAAGTAGTCCGTTGAGGATTGAGTGCCCAAAGTGAATGTTTCCTTCTCATCACAGACATCACAAGAGGGCTGTGACCCCGGCAAGGACATCTTAAACAACAGCGGTGTGCCGCAAGGCTCAAGTACTTAAAACACCTCAGACATATGGCTTACTAAACGAGCGTTTACCATGTTTATTCATTTGTGGCCAGAATACCAAATGAAAGAATGAATTTGTTTTATTTCAACTCTTGAAAATAATTCTCAGCCGTGAGTACTGTATTTATTTCAGCCTGAAGTAATAAGCGGGAAAGAATATGTAGCAGGGATTATGATCTTTCTTTTTACTTTTAAATTGTCATAATATTTTAAGCACTCTTTTCAATGCAATCTACCAGGCACTACGTGTTTGGAAAACGAACACCAAGATCTCTGACAATGAAAGTTTTACAGTGCCTACCTTAGTTTACTCAGAGATGTACTTATATATTTGTTTAAAGATGAAGGCGATTTCAAGGTTGAAATAAATTGGGATTCCGAGCCGCAACACAATAAGGCCTGGTGTTTTTAATCAATTATTAATCCAATATTTTAATGATCAGAAAGCTGGGGATGATCAAAGGCATGGTTCGCGCCTCTCTGCCATTGCTCGCTGAGAGACACTCGGGCTCTTTGAAGTGCAGCGCCAACAAATGCACTTATCTCCACATTTCCCTCGCAGGCATACATGTGGAGGCCCTGTGAAAACACTGGTCTGGAGAACCGCCGCGGAGAGTGCAGAGTCGTTTGACCCCGGCATTTTGCCGTTTATAAAAAATACAACAACGTATAGACTTTGTTATAAACCAGTTATTCAGGTTCACTCGTTGCAGATAATTCAAGTTCATTCTGCAGTTTCCCTTTGGCCTGTACTATTAGGAATAATTTCTGTTTTTATTCCTGAATAATTCCTATTCTCACTGCGCTGGCTCCGCAGTGGCTACACCATATCTCATACCTCCACACTTCTGCATGACAGCTATATCTGAAATATTACTCGCCATTTCCTTCAAGTGCATGTACCGGATTTTGTCAATTTTCATACGCATTATTCTCCCAATTAAACCCGAATAGTAAATTCTGGTCACCCGGTGGAAGGGCAAAGCTCACATTAACTCCCAGCACATGCATCTATCGCTAAAAAGGCCTCCCTGCAGTGAAGGCACAGTTCCATTCATGGTTTTAACCTAATGAGCTAATTAATTTGTTGATTATTATTTTCAGCCTCAAGATGGATTGTTGCATGGCCGTGTTTGTCTTCTCAAGCAACCACATAATTCAAGGGCAATAAATTCTCTAGCTGAGATATCTCAATGACTCCCGATGAACCAATCCAATCTGTGACGCGGCAAAGAGAGGTGTCTGGGAAACTTCCCCGCCTCTGTGACAGGCTGTCGATGACCTGTATTTATGGACGAGGCATTCTGCCTTTAGCAACACCAACACAAGCCTTCATTGTGTTTGTCAAAGTAATTGTAAAACAAATAGGATATATATTTCCCTCTATCGGATAAATCAGCGTGGGTAGATATTGGGCAAGCGAGCAGGTTGTTAATGTCTTGAAATAATTGCTAAAGGGATGTCTTTGTTAGGCTGGAGAAATAAATATTTCTCTGTTGACAATACACTGTGAAAGCATTATTTATTCATCTGTTTAAGGAGATATCCTCTGCCCAGTGAGGACTTGCTTTGCACCCAACTTTCTTAAGGTGATAGTTCACCAAACAATGAAAATTCTTTCATTATTTATTTGCCCGTTTGTGATTTCAAATCTGTATGACTTTCTTTCTTCTACAGAACAAAAAAAGAAGATATTTTGAAGAATGTTGGTAACAGTAAACCATTGGTACCCATTGACTTTCATTGATTTTTCTGTCCATACAGTAGAAGTCAATGGATTGGTACCCATTTAGTGCTGGGCAACGATAAAAAAATGTAATCGCATCATTTTTCAGCGTTAAATTCAATAGTGAATTTTATTTTAAAAGTACTTCTATATCAACAAAAGTGCAATAAGTCCTTATTTCCTTTACATAGCTTAACATTTTTAACTTAAAATATTTATTGTAGATCTCAACTTAAACATTAATGTGATCAAAATAAATATTAAACCATCTGCCACCGCCAGGGCTATAGCGTTCTGTCTAGTTTGATATAATGATTGATTTTATTGCTTTATTTTACTCTCTTTCTGTATACTGTATTTAAAGTGTATTTCAAGCACATCTTTGACAACAAAATTTTTGAATGCTACTTTTTTCTTTATCTTAACAATTCATATAAGGATAACACAATTCCTTTAATATGAGTGAGTGGTTTGGGGCCATTCCTTTGTTGTTTGATAAACATTATAAACCGAGATCTTTATTATGCTGCTGCCCCTTTAAGAGCACTAGATATACGGATCTAATAACGTTTATAAAATGGACTACTTTTACATGGACCCTTTCTAATAAGGGAATTTTAACGTAATTTTGTGTTTGTTTGTCTGTTTCAGAGTATGAAGACGTGAAAGAAAACTCACTTAAGTAGATTGCAGTCTGACTACATTAGCATCACACTGCATACAATACAACATAATTCGTTATCATTGCTGTTTTGTACCTTAGCCTGAGAGGTTTTTGTTTTTTATCATCAATAGCATTAAATCAGCCTTTTACACCTGCGCATACTACGTTTTTGTGGGGCGAGAGCACTGATAGATAAGCATATGGCGGAACGAGAGGGGGAACCGAAATGGAGTGGTTTGTTCTATCAACTAAGCTGTCTGGAAGAGATTTAAAATGAAATATCTATGTAAGAGTTCAGTACCTATCCCCATTCAGTTCTGGTGTTCCTGGTTCATGTGCACGCTACAGTGGTCTTAGGCAAACCCCAAATTTTCTCATTGGCTGAGTCACATGGTGATGCCCATCCCAAGCCGGTACCGATCAACATCCCACCCCTTCTGTGACCCATGGTTTGTCTGTAGGTTTTAGAGCCAGTGAGCAATAATTGTCGGCATGTTAACTTGCCTAGCCCTAGTTTTTATTTGCTATCGAATTTATTCAAAATAGCTTACAGGGTGGACACAAGAGTGTGAGTAAATGATGACAGAATTTTTTGTGAGTAAATGATGACAGTATTTTCATCTTTGGGAGAACTATCCCTTTAAATAGATTTTATTGATCCAAAAATACAAAGATGCATTTTAAGTCTGTTTGATGCTGTTGAGGCACATACCAAATCGTTAAAAAATGTCTTATGGGGAATAATTTCACACTCATGTAATGTTAGCCGGCTGGCTGTAAAACTTTGTAGAAACCATTTCTCTGCTAGCAGTGTCAGAAGAAATAATGCTTTGCTTGTTGAGATCTCCATCTATGAAGTTGGGTTCAGCAGAGGCCTCTGTGTAAATATTTCATTCTCTTGATGAATCTCGGTTGTTTTCCACGACAGGAGCAATTATATCGCTAGCATCTGATGGGACGCTTCTTGCAGCTATTGTCCCATTATAGAGAATTTCTGTAGCCATGTTGTCTGAAACCTTGAGGACCTGACAGGTCACATCAGTCAGCCCATCTCGAATCCTTCGCTATACATGCGGGCGGATACATGTGACCCCTGTTCCTTGATTTGTAGACATGAAAACCGTTCGCTGACAAATCAAAAGACATAGCCGTCATTCTCATCTAACTATCCTCTGTGCATCTTGGACAAATCAGAATATCCTGCTTTTCTTATCAATATCAAATTGCTCATTTATTATCCCCGAAACAAAGAAAACACAATCTGTGATTAAAAATTAAACACAGTTATCTCTTCCTGAGCTATTATGGAGTCCCTCGGGAGAAGATGCTATTTTGCTGCCTCGCATGCGTCTTTTGTTCCCGTTTTGGAGGCATGTCACTATTTATTGTAAATTTTTGATGCTTCATTTGATATGCGCTTCTCCCTCCGACATGAACCAAAGTCTTCATCTCTGTGTCAAGGACTCCCGTGAAGTCCCGATTTTAGGTTCACATAGAGCAGAGAATGTGTTCCACCGCCAGCTCCGTCAACCTGCTAATGCTGTAATCATAGCTGACTGCAGACTCGCTCTGCTCTACCACCAGAATCAATACTTAATCAGACACATCATGCAGAACCCATAGAAACATTTTTACAGAGGTAAATACGTGTGATGTGGGTTATCGATACGTACAGGTCTATTTTTGGGAGCTGTATCTCAAGTCTATAAACTATTAGTTCAAGGTAAAAGTCACTGTTGTGCAGCTCTGCAATGGTTTTGTACGCTTGTTTTGATGCTGTGTTTCTGAAGCACACGTTGGTTTGTTACCGGACAATAATTGGAGCGCAGGATAACTGTCCTCATTAACAGTATTAGGTTAATTCTTTTAACCCCGCTGCCAAAGTGTCTGAGCTACAGGAACTAAGGAGCCCAACATATACCCTGTGCCGTGGACTTTGGATGTAGGAAAAAAACAAAAATATATTGCTTCATTTTTAACCCAGCATTAATTGGGTCCTAAAGGGACAAACCTAACCATCGTGTTGTAAATTAAGTTGCTTCTGGGCTGTTTTAACCCCTTGTTGGGCCATATATAAACATTTTCTAGTTTAATTTAACTCAAAGGTTAGGTTCTTTCCTTTTTGACCCAACGATGAGTTGAAAATAATCCAGCATATTTTTGGAGTGTATCAATTTAAAAGCTTTTCACTGTGGCCTGCTGTCTTAAGAAGAACTGAAGTCTCAGATATGTTAGACTCATTAAACCATTGGGATCATGTGACTCATAAAAACGTGCTAAAACGTGTTTGCGTGCGTGTGTGTGTGAATTGTACACAATCAAAGAGAATTGAATGTAACTGTTGGTTTGTTGGTTGCATTTCTCACTGGCTTGTTTTGTAGAGTTATGATGAAATTCTTGCAAATCAAAAAGGATCTTCTGTTTTGAACATGTTGATGTTAACAAAAATGGCACCGGCGTTTTGTGATACAGCTTGTTTACAAGGACAAATGTTTATACTTATAGAGTTTTAAGGCCTGAGGAACTCAGGATGCATTTTTTAAGAATTGGATTGACAGATTTCTTTAAAACATTCCTTTAAATTCCTTTAAAACAATAACCATGCTGTCATCTTTCACTCATCCCCATGTTCCAAACCTGTAAGACTTTTGTGGAATACACCTGACAGAATGTTATAGACTGACAGTGTCAGTCACTTACTTTCTGCCTAACATCTTATATCATTTCATTTTCCACAGACATACAGATTTTTATATTCGTATACAGCCATTTAGAAAATTTTTTTTTCCATAATTTTCTATTTAAATGTGTTTTGGTGAAATTATCATTTTTGTTTCATTGTGTTAACTACTAACTCAATTTTTCCTAAATTGAAAAAAAGTGTTGTTTCTAATCGCAATTATTTTTTGAAAATGAAACTGGAGGAACAGATCAAAATAACAGAAATGGTGCTCTGTGTTTTTTCAGACCTTAAATGCTGCTAACAAAACAAGTTCATATTCACTTAATACAATAGTAATATTTGTAGTCCTACATACATTTAAGGAAAGTTAAAATATATATATTTTATGTGATAACCTTGATTTTGTATCACACTTTCCATGTGTCTTGTCATGCTGTCAAGTCTTACACAATGCTGTTATCTGACTTTATGTCACTCCTGAGGTTTGTTTTGGTTGAAATTTTATAGACATTGCACTCTTAAGAGTACTTGTTTATTTCAACCCAGCTACTGGGTTGTTTCCACTCATGTTTGGGAAAAATAAACCAGCAATTGGGTTAAAAATAACCCGGCATTGAGTAATTTTAACCCATTATTGTGTTATGTCCAATATTTACACAGCATGGTTTAATAACACGGTGGACTGGAAAGACCACAATACATCTAGAAATGATTAGTAAATTAAAATTGTATTAATGTTTTCCACGTCTGTACTCTGTATATGGATTAACTAGCCCTTTAAACAATTCATGCCACAAAGTTGACAATTCATTAATATAGACTAATATAAGATAAATTCAGGCAATGAATGTATTCTTTTTTGAAGAACGGTCAAAAAAGTCTGTAAATCTCAGACTTTTCATTGCAAATATGTGAGCAGTGTGACAGAAGATCTCTAATACTTCAGATTTCAAACTTCTGGGGTCTTTTTCTCAGGAGAAAGATTTTCATTTTTGTGAAATGTTGTTGTGAAAAAAACTGAGAAATTGAGAACTCAGTTGTGATTATTTATTCCTCTAAGTATTCTATCTGTTCTAATCTGCATGTAATATCTGTGAGGACACAAGTAGTTGATTAAAGTAAACTCAAAGTGTAACCGAGAATGAAAGATTTAAAAGCCTCCATCACCCCAAAGCTAAAAATATTGCGTTTCAGAGCAAAACGCTGCACTCTTAAGATCATCTCTTAAGAGCAGGCAAGGCTTCCAGGAAACAGCATGTATCCTCCTCACACGCTTAGATGCTTCAAAAGGTTCTTCATGTTTCAGTGCTTTTAAGAAACTTGCACTTTTAAACAATTCAGACTCATTTGTCACCTTCGGTTTGTTTAACATTTCGGGATAGTTACAGCGCAATGACTTCAGTCTTGTGACCATCACACTAATGGACCGACAGTTGTTTTTCATCCTTTTTTCCGCGATCAGCTTTTGTCAGAACGACAACAGATTTAACCACCGTTTTTTCCAATTCCGTTCCATCAAAAGCTATTTATTTTGAGCAAATGTCACTTGCAAATGCCTGGTGATTCAGTGATCTTTATGCGTGGAAAGGGGCTTTCGACAGGGTCGGAGATTGTCTTTTTTGTTTCTGAAGTGCCTGGCCCAGCATGGATGATCTTTTCATTATCATGAAGTGCTAACCCGAGGTCAGCCCGAACAAAGTTATGATTAGATTGATCTGTAATCTTCGGCATTTAGTTAATTATGTTGCTCTTGAGGTGGCCGTCCGTGTCAACGTGGAAATCCCTTGAACACCGTTGTCATGTATTGTTTAAATGGTTCTCCAATGCTGTAGGACCATGAAAGCAATGTGCTTTCAACTAATCTCTGTTGTTCTGAATTCAATGTCATTACTCACATACTTCACTGAGCCCTTTGGCAACGAAATGAGAAGAAAGACACACTGTTTTCACCTTCAGCTGATGAGAACATACAAGTCGGTCACCGACCTTTGGTCTCCCTGGTAATTCGTCTGTGTAACCGAAATCTTCATTTTTTTAGATCGTACAACATTTTGGCTTGTAACAACCATGTGGTTTTTATTTATATCCCGTCTAATGATTCATTTGGTTGAAATTACGATTCCGGAGAACATAGGTCAAAGCGGAGGGTTAACACGACATCGCTTCCAAATCAGAAACGAGTTCAAGTGAAAATCAGGAGAGTTGGCTCATGTGTTTTCTTTAGCCGAGCGTCTCCACGCATTGATCTGGAGAGATGCCTGAAGATGCCTGGTTCATGAGCAGCGGCAAACGAGAAAATTAACCATAATGCTATTTCACGGTATTCCACAGTTGGAGATCACCCCTGCCTGGATCTACACAGCCAAGATGATGGGAAGAGACTGCACCAGTTCTTATGGTCACTCTGCGTGAGCGCTCACATATTTGTTAGCCTCTCATTTTCTATTCATGGGAACGAGCTCTAAGCTCCCCTCCCATTCCAAAGATGAGTATAATAAAAAAATGAGAATTTTAAAAGGCTAAATTGGGCCGCATTTATATGCAAAAATACAGAACGCAGAAGCTGCTGGGAAACTCGCAAGGCTGATTGCATTCCTACTATCAGTTGTTTTAAAATAAAAAGTGAGAAGGGCTCACAAATGACTTGATGAGTGCAGGGCCTCATATTTAAACAGGAAGTTTGGGCTGGACATGTTACGTCATAGTAATGAGCCATGTGTTTTCATGTCAATATACAGTATATTTATATTTTATATTAGTTATTATGGTTATATCTATATTTACCCTTTTTAAGTTACTATGTTTTTATTCTGTACAGGTGCTTTAAATACTAAACAAATTGTAAAAATGCTTTCGAAATAAACTTGAATTGAATGATGTACTACAGTACTTGCAGGGGAGTGACAGTCTCATGTTAGGGAGCGCTTGATTTGAGTTTTGCCTAAAAAGTGAGTACAAGATAATTTGTCAATATTTCACTTACTTTTCCCAGAAAAGTAGAAATGTTGGACGAGTTCCAAGCTAATTGAGATGAGCGAAAGGCACCAACAGTCCAATTTTGACGATCCATTCATGGGTAATAAAAGAAAAAGAACAATGTGTACTGTCTTTGATGCGCAAAAAATATTTCAGAAATTGTAAGCTGGTGTTAAATATATGTGATTTTTCAAGAGAGATTTTATTATTAGTAATAGTTTATTTTATTGCAATATAAGCAGATCACTTTTAAATTAAGCCATATATCACATACCCAGTATAGCGTATAAGAAGCCTATCTGCTTTCTAGAAATAACACATCAGAGAACATTGTTGTTACACAATGCACAGGGAATTAGGTTTTTCACAGTTTTTTCCTTTTATCCCGTTACAACTCCTATTAACCTTCGCTATAGAAACGCAACATTGGCTTTTAAATCTAAGAGATTAATTCCAGTAGTAGTTTATTTACTCAAAATAGGGTTGCTGCTGCACGGTTACCTGGCTTTAA
This sequence comes from Triplophysa dalaica, assembly GCF_015846415.1. NCBI lineage: Eukaryota > Metazoa > Chordata > Actinopteri > Cypriniformes > Nemacheilidae > Triplophysa > Triplophysa dalaica. The sequence goes on from NC_079557.1 coordinate 13,816,884, forward strand.
AAATCTGGCATTCTTTCTGAATAACAGTGAAGCTCTGACTTTGCTTGGAAGAAAGGACATGGTGATGCATTGATCTGTGACTTCCCCATGGAACAGGATGGCTGATGTTCGTCTTCCCTCTTCTTCATGTTAGTATAAGCACCATCTAATTCTGCATGCCAACCAATCCAGCGCCATCTGCACATTGTCTGGGTCGCCACCGGCGAGGGGCTTTGGCAGCGGTTGGCTTGTCGCAGAACTTGGCTTATTTCTCCTCTGTTTTTATCTCTATGCACATACTTTTGATGGCGGTGTTTTATCCCGTTGGCCAGGCTTTGTTTGGTCTTGGTATCTCCTCTAGCAGCTTGTGTTTATTTTATGGATTTCTGGCATGAGTCTTTAAACAAGTGATAATGTTTTACAATACGTACACACCTTAACCCCTATAGAGAAAGGAGAGATGGGGATTGTTGAGCTTCGTCTGTATCAGATGGCTTTTTCTGAGGAACGAAAAATAATTGGACAAATATTAAATATAGATACATATATTGACATTTTAGATTAAATAAAGTATAAATATATAGACATGTAATAGGAGGGCTTGAATGGATTTACAGCGCTCTGATTTGCTCATAACTGTAATTATGCGCAATAACGCCCTCCTATAATGTTCACAACTAGTCCACCGATTGGCCTAAATTGGTTAAACTGGTTGAAATAAATAAAGTGGTTAAAGATTTATCATTCCACTTGGAAACACCAATTTTGGTTATATTCAAATTATATGAAATGACTCAACGGATGATGATCTGTGAAATAAGGATTCACTAAGGATTTGTTTATCAATATATAATCGAACAACCGTTAGTAGTGAAGTTGCTAAGCTTGTAATATAAAATATAAAATGCTTTCTGTTTGAAACATAAAATGTCAAGTTTATAAACTTTCTTGTACATGTACTTAAGTCAAATGTAGTCAAACTGTAAACTAAAATTATACCAAAAATCAGACACAACAGCTTTAGTTATAAGTCATTATTACTGTTGCAATTCAGAGTAATGCAAGCAGACAATTGTGAAAACCGATTTTGTATGCACTTAGTTTAGTTTAAACAGTAAAAAGTTACAGATTGCAACAAATGAAATGCTTTATATTCGTATGCCTCTTGCGGTCCATTTGGACTTGCAACAGAGCAGAGACTTCAGACGCATCTTTCTCAAATTGTCCTTGACAGCTGCATTTAATCAATTATGGCATTCGATTCGGAATGAGCTCGGTAATTAGAAACATTAAAAGTAATATTTGTGCAGTTGTACTGAAAAGATGACTGTTGTCATCCTTACAGAACTACATTGCAATGAATTTCCCTCAAGGCACAAAGTGGTAATTCAAATCAGATCCCTATGAAGTATTAGCTAAAGTATTCAGTACAAAAGGGAGAGAAAAAATAAGACCAGATAAAATGACTTTGGATCTTTTTGGCAGTCTGTAATAACATATTCAAGATTCAAACCAGATTAGTTTGGATTCTCTTTGATTTTGAAGGAATCTAATGAACCCCCTATAGCCTCATTTCCCAAATGTGCAGTGGGCATCTTGATGGTGTTGGGTGATTATATCCGCCTGTTAATCTTAACATTCCAAAAGCCTGCAAATGAAATGTTGACAGAGGGAAATGAAAGTAATTTATACATTGCTTTTAACAGGATCACGAGAAGTGTGGTTTTGGCCTTGTTGCAATTGCGTGGTCCCTTAATTATAGATCCCTAGCAACAATCTGTTGTTCTGTCATCTCCGATCAGAGCTGAACCACCTAACATGACACTGAAAGGTCATGAAGCTGCTTTCTGTGGCACGGTATCAAAAGCACACTGGCTTACTTTATAATTAAAGAGAGAAACGCACCTCACCGAAGATCAGAGGATGAAATGATAGCTATCGACAGTAGACCGTAACTGTGTGACATAAGCCTACAGCAAATTATTACCTCAACAAACCAAGTGAATTAATGTTGAATTAATACTAATGGATAAAACCAAGTACTTTGGGGGAAGTTGAACTGTATTAAAGCATTCTACACAACACGTACTCTGAAAATCTTAGAAAAAACAGGAAAAAAATACCCCATCATTTATTCAGCCTCTTGTTATTCAAAACCTGCATGACTTACTTTCTTCTGCAAAAAACAAAATAAGATATTTTGAAGAACGTTAGTAACCAAACAACATTGGCCCCCATTGAATTCCGTTGTATGGACGGACATTTCTCAAAATATCTTCCATTGTTTTCCACAGAAGAAATAGTCATATACAGATTTTAAACAACATGAGGGTGAATAAACGATTATTTTTTCGAACTCTATCATAAAGGACATAATACTTTTCATTATACATTGCTATAATTATAAATTCTAACCTAAGAAGAAGTCTAAGGGTGCATTAAGCATCTCTTATGTATGAGATCATTGGAAGTTTTTTTAAAGTAGGCGAGAACACGTAATTACAGCGATTTCTTTTGAATTCTCAGTTCTGAATTCAGCGCCGAGGTGGCAGTAACACAGACTATAATGAAGTTCACAGCTCGGCAGTCAGAATGCAAACTGAAAGTAGTTCGTTTTGTCAATCCACCGATATAGTTCCTAAATGAAGTGGTAAGCAGTTTGGAAACGTGTGTTTTTGGCAGCACATGGTTTTTATTTGTGCCAGCGCGTTTTTATAGGCATCTTTGCCTGCTTTTTTAAATGACAATAAAGCCTTTATTTGTGTCAGAAGAGAAACATTTGAAAAAGGCTGGTTTATATTCCCCCGAGCTCTTGAGCATGTGTTCATGATTAGCTTTTGATTCTTTGTATCTTTGTACATTTCAGGAATGAAAGAAATTATTCTCCCTGTCTGTGTTTATGTGGGGTATATCACGTTTTTATTATAAATGTTATTAATATTATTATTAATGTATTTTTTCTGTTTGAATATAGCCTGAAGATCCTTACCATAGGATCTGTTTTTGATTATAAAATGTATTATTCTGTATGTAAACAACCACAAAGCTGCATAGCTCAACATCAATGCTTTTCTTGAATCTATCACTGTGACCGCAATTGTATGTTCTGCTTTTCATTCTAGCTATAATAATGTCACTGAATCCGAACATCTATCCGTGGGACAAATATGAAAAAGCAAATAAATTGATTTCTGGCTTATTACAGTCTTGCATGATATTAGATGAAGAAGATGATAAAGGCGCCCGGTTTTATAGGGACTCGTGTAAAGCCTGCGCTTGCCTTTGGCCATTCTCTTACAGCCAGCAAAAAGACTCCAAAAAGGTCACCTTACATAGCGATCCCAGCCCCATAGAGACAGAGGTTTTCCTCTCCTGAACAAGAAAATCTACATAGTGTTCCCAGATCTGCCTGGTTAAAGCTACTTGATCCACATCCATCTCCCTCATCTAAATTGGGCCAGTGGGTCGAAAGCGGTGGAGCCCTGTGAAAAAGAATCACCAGTTTGCATGACCGTGGGCAGTCTCCATCAATCAGAAACACAATGCTTAAAGGGAGAAACCGGGACGGGGATATTCAGCTGCTCTCTCTCCCCTTACAGAGCAGTATAGTGTCTCAAATAGTCATTGGAAATACATTATAAACGGATCAAATGATAGTTCGCCGTTCTTGGTGACTGTTTTTTCGTAACTGACGATTAAAATGAATGTGTATATAATGTTAGATTAATGTTTTTATATATTCTTCTGACCTTATCAGAACCCAGCAGTGAGAAATCATTTCATAGTTAATGCGTCTTTGTATTGCAACATGTGCCAGGAATAAAAGCGACTCTTATCTGCTATAAAAACTTTACTTCTGTTTGAGGTCAATTTGACCCTGACATAACAAATTGTAGAAAAATAAAATAAACGAAATCCAATTAGGCAGTTGGCAGAAGCGGACCTCTACAGTACGCACAAATCCTTTGGATTTGAAATTTGCTTGATTATACATTACAATTGTTTGAGACAGTTTAATGGAGTGAAGATGCACCAAAAAATAAAGATGGGAGAATACTTGATACCGAAATTTTGGTCGACTCACTTTAAAAAGAATAATGCATATGATATTTTATTTACAATATAATCTGTTTTTACAAGATTAAGAAAACTCATCAACCTTACATGTCACTGTTAAGCATCTTTTTATGTTTATTATTTTGTTCTCTTCAAACAGAGCAGGAGGGTTAAAACCACAAAACTTGTTTTCTGTATGAACACATACACTGTCTTCAGATCTCAACCTGTGGTCCTGATGCACGGGAAGAAATGTTTTGAATTATGCCTCCTGTTGTTGCTTTAAAGCCTGGAGCCATTGATGACTACTCAGCTTGAATTTTGTGCATTTGTGTGTTTTAGCAAACGCAACGCCGTGTGACCTTTCACCTCCCAGACGGATCTCAGACGGAGAGCTGCGGCGACAGTGGGCTGGGAGAGCAGGAGTCCATCAGCGGGGCCAGCACCACCCATCCTCTGCCTCTGGGCTTCCTTCAGGAAGAGTACTATGAACAGACCTCACCAAACAGCCGCACCGAGGGCGATGGGAACTCCGACCCAGAGTCCAGTGAGTACCGACCGCTGTTTTTTTACCAGTACATTTTCAAAGTTGAAAAGGAGGAGACGGAGATACAACTGCAGGGGCCACCAAGTAACCTTGACTGGCAAATTGCTAAGGAATGTTTTCTTTTTTATTTTGATTAAACGTTTCAAGCCCCTAAGTGCATAGGTATGTAATATTATATTCTGGAGATGCACCGCTAATAGCCGATAGTTTAAAAACAGCCGATGATCAGAGCCGATACATCCTGTCAATCAAAAGGAAAATGCATTTGTGCTCTGTGTATAGAAAATGTTAAGAAATATCACTAGTCTGATGTTCAATAATAAAAGCCATTATATGAATAATAACATTCAGAAAGTTAAGAAATATTTATTTAATCATTAGAATCAGTGTCGGCAGATATCGACTGAATAATCGGCTACTGGTATCGGTGGATAAATGTAGTATCGGTGCATATCTAACATATACCATGGGGTCAAAAATTCTTTAATTGTAAATTTAGGCTATTGCCACCCTAATGTATGCATTTGCACCAAAGCGACCTACAGTGTTTTTCAGTACGTGTGTTCCCTCGGTATTGAACCAATGATCTTTGCACTGCTAATGCAATGCTCGACCAAATGAGTATAAAGGCAAATTCAAGTTTTTGAAAAGTGTAGAATGAGAAAAGTTGAGACATAAACTGAATAATGAATATTTCATATTTTCATGTTTTAAATGAACAGTCATCATTTATGTCATAAATCAAAGCTCATTGATCATGTTTCTCTACATAGTTTGTATGAAAGGTCAGTTTTCTTTGGCTCCATTGAAGCATACAAGATGCTCTTTGGAATATTTTCAAATCATACTGGGATTACTTGGATCATCAGGTTTTGGAGCTCTTGCCAGCTCCAGTGCTGATGCCATTACAACAAAATGTTGTACCAAATACTGAGAAATGGAAGAAGAAAAGCCGTGTTAAACTTTTCAAATTATAAAAATGTAAAAAATAAAAAGAAACATAGGCCTATTCACAATTTGACATTTGAAACCACTATTTCTATTTGTTTGTTTATATATTTATATACTTTAATCAATAGACTTGAAAACTTTTTTCTACCATGCCTTGCGTGCCTATTCTTTTTATTCATGTGCAATATTATTATATTCGGGCAGAGGGAACATTGTTGCTAAGTGAACATTATGCTTCGCTCTATAATAGCGCTTTGCGGCGCAAATAATGTTTGTTTAGGGAGGGTGTTTATTTGCTCAACTTGTTATTGTTTAATGAGGCGCAAAAGAGCTGGTTAGTATTTACTGCTGGGCTACTCTGTATCGCCCATTAGTTTGACCGACTGGAATGTCTGACCGTAAGCTTGCTACGTCTTCTTCATCATCCAGCTCGTAAAGCGCACTTTGTCTTTGATTCTGGCCGTAACCCTGAGGCGCTTGAATACAGTAGGACAGTCCAATGGTCTGGCGGATCCTTTGATTCTGGGGTTTGTTGCAGCGTTATGGTCAGGAATCAGTGGGTTGACTGTGATCAGCGAATCTCTTCATCCCTCGCTGGCCTACGCATCGATAATATGGGCAAATTACCATAGCGTTATTCATGTTGTCAGAGGCAACACGAGTTGGAAAAAAGAACAGGATGAAATAAATTGGCTTGCATACACCTGCAGATTTCCTCGCTGTCTGCTGTGTAAATGAGACAATAGCATCATTGCCCGAATCGTGAATGTCTTTTCCATCTGCACTGTAGCGGGGCTTTGACGCTGGGATGGAGGAAGTATAAATGCATTTCTATGGCTCTACCTCTGCTAGGCTATTTAAATACACATGATCTCAGATTAGAAGTTGTCAAACCGGCCTGCTGTGTAGGATAATTCAAGAGGTTCCCTTTAAATTTTGCTTTGTCCATACATCTAAATCAATATTTTTTTTTCAATGTATACTTTTAATAAGCCATAGTAATAGTATATACAGTTGTTGCAAGATGCATACAAACACACTATTTTTATATAAAAATGTTTTGACTGTAAGTACATGTAACAGATGGTTATAGATATATAAACCACTTTGCAAGACATAAACTCTTTGTCATGATTCCGCTATCATGTCATGTTTATTCTTATTCTTGCAGCGGAGTCATGACTAAGTCTAGGGTTTTGTGTGGGAAGGACATGGCATGGCTTAGATATTGGCTGTCATGCTCCTTCTCGTGTCTCGTCTATGGCCCCGCCCCTCTCGTCTCCTCGTTAGCTTCCCTTGAGTGTTTCATTACCCACACCTGCCTATTGTTAATTATCCTTTGTTCGTCTCCCTATTTAATTTCCTTGTATTCTCTGTCCTGTGCTCGTTTGTTTTTGTACATACTTGAAAACCTGGATGTCCGTTTGCTTGTCTTAACTCTTGTACCAAGGATTTATCCATACGCTGTGTCCCAGCGTTCAATTCCAGTGCTCTGTTCCTGTTTTTGATCCTTTTGATTTTTGTTACAGTTTGTTACCTTACGTGAGTTTTTCGTTCCTGTTTGGCAGTCTTGGTTTATCCCCTGTATTTTACCCCATTGTGGGTTTTTGTTTTGTGTTTATTAAAATCTTTTGTTACCCCGTACCGCTGCCTGCATTTGGGTTCTTCTCTATCACCACACGCTTCGTGACAGAACAAACGAGCCACTAATGAACCCAGCAGGTAGTAACTCGTCCCAGACTTGGTGGCAGTCAACCTACAATGAGGTCCAGAAAGGCAACGGCCCTTTTCCTCCCCAGGGTAATCGGACCCTGGATGAATATGCACGGGGATCGGTGGCTAGGCGGGGCTGTCTCCCAGAGGTCCTAATGAACTCGTATTTCCTTGCTGGCCTGGTCAGTCCTCCTCCGCTGGAGGAACGGGAGAGGATGATCCGGGGGTCTTTCCAGGACCTGGTAAAGGATCTCTCGTGCAACGGCCCCCGGGACTCCTCCCACTTCCACTTGGATTCCGTCCCGGAGGACCGGGTTCTGACCACTGGGATGGTGAGGTTCGCCAGTCCATCCTACTCACCTCCCGTCTGCATCCAGAGGAGACGCCCACGGAGGCAGTCGTGGGACTCCCCGTCCGACTCCTCCTGCATGGAGCTAGCCGTGCCTTCCACCGCCTCTCTTCCATCGGCCGCACTCCCTGTGGGCCGTTCCCGGAGGAAGAAGTCCAAGAGGGGAGAGCGTTCCAGTACTGCCCAGCATCCGGTGTTCCCGAGGCTGACTTTCAAGCTGGTCCAGCAACCGGCACCAACCACTTCCCAGCCGGCGGAGAGCGCTGCCCAGCCGGTCCCGTCCGGCACTCCCGGGCCTCTCCAGCCGGTCCCGTCCGGCACTCCCGGGCCTCTCCAGCCGGTCCCGTCCGGCACTCCCGGGCCTCTCCAGCCGGTCCCGTCCGGCACTCCCGGGCCTCTCCAGCCGGTCCCGTCCGGCACTCCCGGGCCTCTCCAGCCGGTCCCGTCCGGCACTCCCGGACCTCTCCAGCCGGTCCCGTCCGGCACTCCCGGGCCTCTCCAGCCGGTCCCGTCCGGCACTCCCGGGCCTCTCCAGCCGGTCCCGTCCGGCACGCCCGGGCCTCTCCAGCCGGTCCCGTCCGGCACGCCCGGGCCTCTCCAGCCGGTCCCGTCCGGCACGCCCGGGCCTCTCCAGCCGGTCCCGTCCGGCACGCCCGGGCCTCTCCAGCCGGTCCCGTCCGGCACGCCCGGGCCTCTCCAGCCGGTCCCGTCCGGCACGCCCGGGCCTCTCCAGCCGGTCCCGTCCGGCACGCCCGGGCCTCTCCAGCCGGTCCCGTCCGGCACGCCCGGGCCTCACGATTGTCTCACCCCAACCCGTTTGTTATTTCTTGTATGCCCCTAATCATGTTTTCAATGTTCTGTTGGTTTTTGTCTGTTACCCAGTCTGTCTTGTCTTGTTAGTTACCCCTTGGTGAACACCTGGAGGTGTTCATTTGAGGGGGGGCTTATGTCATGATTCCGCTATCATGTCATGTTTATTCTTATTCTTGCAGCGGAGTCATGACTAAGTCTAGGGTTTTGTGTGGGAAGGACATGGCATGGCTTAGATATTGGCTGTCTTGCTCCTCGTGTCTCGTCTATGGCCCCGCCCCTCTCGTCTCCTCGTTAGATTCCCTTGAGTGTTTCATTACCCACACCTGCCTATTGTTAATTATCCTTTGTTCTAATGCCCTTGTATTCTCTGCCCTGTGCTCGTTTGTTTTTGTACATACTTGTAAACCTGGATGTCCGTTTGCTTGTCTTAACTCTTGTACCAAGGATTTATCCATACGCTGTGTCCCAGCGTTCAATTCCAGTGCTCTGTTCCTGTTTTTGATCCTTTTGATTTTTGTTACAGTTTGTTACCTTACGTGAGTTTTTCGTTCCTGTTTGGCAGTCTTGGTTTATCCCCTGTATTTTACCCCATTGTGGGTTTTTGTTTTGTGTTTATTAAAATCTTTTGTTACCCCGTACCGCTGCCTGCATTTGGGTTCTTCTCTATCACCACATGCTTCGTGACACTCTTGTCCAGAAGAACTTCCGGTTAAAATGTTTTTTTATTTTTTATTTATTTCACATATATTTAAATCATCATTTACTCACCCTCAGATTGTTTCAAACCTATTTCTTTATTCTGTTGAAAAGTAAGAAACATATTTGGGAGAATGTTAACAATACTTTAGTTCTGGGACATCATCTGTTACAATAGTGGAAACAATATTGTATTTTTCTGTATTTTTTTTGTGTTCTATTGAACATAATTAGATTTTTAGAAGAATATTGCAACAAAAAATGTTTTGGAGCACCTTTAAATTTTTACAACTATGGAAGTCAATGATATCCTGGAACAGAAAATTGCTGAAATTCTTCAAAATATCGTTCTTTGTGTTTATCAAAACAAAGTAATTTATACAGGTTCGAAATTACATTAGGGGGAGTAAAAGATGACACAATTTTCCCTTTAAATCATGGGCGTTAATCTAAAGCAGTAAAACAGTAGGGAGGGACTATACACATAAAATTTCTCAATAGCAATTTTTGAAAGGGATACAAATGATAGTCAAAATTGTACTTACTACGACACAAAGCAACAATATGCATTAGGGTCATAGGTTTATTATTCAGACTTGCAGTCATATTGTAACTGAACTGTCACAATAACAATAAAGCTTTTTCCATTTAGGTCCCGTGTTCATATCATGCCAGGTCTCCAAAAATAAAACATTGCATGGGAAATGGCTTCGGCGTGTTAGTTGCTGTGTGTGACTCTTATGTATAAAGCTTACGTTAACGTTTAGTAGCTAAGAAACGTTTTAATCGCTAACATAGCAGAAACATGGAAAAATACATTGGTTATCAGCATTTTTTGCAACAACTAATTTATTAATGAATAGGCATCAACTACATTAAAGAGAATCACTTCATTTAAAGTGAATAAAATAGCCTTCTTACTGGAGTTCAACAACCACTGATGAACTGAGCTGACTTGAATGTGATGCGCAATGCGGTGGTGAGATGAACGGGGAACGCAGGCAGTGGGCCTAACCACCGTGAGAGGCAGGGGAGGGGGAACTCAACAGTTTCTATACTTAAAACACATTTTTTGCGTTTATATTTTCTTCTAATTACACAATTAGTTTAGGTAAACATAAATATATTAATGACAATAGAGAGTGCCAGTTTAATTGATTTGGGGGGAAACCCTCGGGTGGAGGGGGACGTGTCCCCTCCCTCCCTCCCCCCGGAATTTACGCCCATGCTTTAAATCTCAGGTATTGGTTGAATATTTTGATTCGGTTAGACACGTTCTGTTGGTTGTATTTTGTTGAAACATTTGTGCAGTGTTAAGATACTGAAACAAGTGGCGATCCAATAGGCTGCAGAAAAAAAAAGATCTTTCACCTGAATATGCATGTTCTTTTTCATTCACTCACCCTCACATCATTCCAAGCCTGTATGACTCTCTTTCTTCTGCAGAACAAAAAAGAAGATAATTTGAAGAGCATTGGGAACCAAACATCATTGGTCCCCATTGACTTCCATTGTATGGACACAAAACCACTTTGTGGTGACATTTCTCAAAATACCTTTTTTTGTGTTTCACAGATGTAACAGTCACATACAGGTTTTAAACCACATGCGGTTCACTAAATGATGGCAAATTATTTTTGGGTGACCTGTCCCTTTCAACATTACAGTTTATCATGGGCCCAACACTATACAAGTCAGGATACTCAATAGACAGTATGTCATTAGGCAGGTAACACAAAAGGACAGGTATGCCATTTCCCCTTCTCGAATAATACACCTTGTTGAACATGTTCAGATTGGCATGCACCTGACACAGTCTGGAATATTGTGCACAGATTTTTTCTTATGCCGAGACATGAGAACAGGCTGGATAATAGGCTGCCTGTGTGCAGCCTCCTGTTGAAAGTAACAAACTATAACACAAGCAGTCATTTGCATATGCTAAGTGATTGCTCTCTGGCTCATTAATATTCTGCAATGGATGCATCTCAGGCTTCATAAAATCAGTCTTATAAATGGGAGCACAATGCGAATGTCATTTGGGAATCTGGGTTAATTGGCAAAGTGGACACAATTTTTTTTAATATAATATAGTTCCTCTCTGGAGGCCAAATTGGTCTTTCATGAACAACACAAAACAAATAATCAGGCGAAATCATCACGGTAAACCGCAACAGGGAATTTTAAAGTCAGTCTTGTTACCACGTTGCTTCTTTCACTTCGTTCAAGCAAAGCCATCTTTGTACACAAAATATATAATTCATTCTATTGTCAGAGCACGAGCTGAGAAACCCAGTGCGTTTTTGAAACTGAAAGCCTTCAAACTGCCAACCTCATGAATAAACATGAGCTATCCAGCACTGCTTAAAAAATACATTCCACGCTTTTATCTCGAGATTAATACGTTGATGCGTCGAGATTTCCAAAAAAGCTGCGTAAAAGTTTGACGTCGGACCCTCGAGTGCGCAGATCGCGGAAGTCGGCGGCCTCATTCGGCTCCCATTTCCTCGCTCAAAAGTTCACTGATAAAAGCTGACGTTGTGGTTCAGAGTTCAAAACGAGAGATAGATCTCCTCTCTGTTGACACTCTGAGACTGTACGAGAGGAGCATTGGAGGCGTAGGGAGCCCAAGACGGATAAGATATGGTTTTATCAATGAGCAGCAGGCAGCTGTAGCTGTGGCAATCGCTTATCTTGTCGTCTCAATTTGAAAAGAGTGAGAACAAGAAAGAGAGAGAGCAAGATGAAGGAAGATCGAGAGATGGAGCAGAACGGCGCCGCATACCCACGAAAAGGTGACGGAAGATGAAAAATAAAAAAGACCTGAGAGGGTTTATGCGGGGAAGGTGGGGCAGCAAGGTCTAGTGTGTCAGCCGGCGCTGAGTAACAGCAGGCGGAGAAGCTCGGGCCTTCTTATGACAATGTATTTCTCCGCTCCTCTTTAAAACAGCATCTTTATTAGACCACCCGCTTTGGAAATAAAGTTCATGTGACATTTATGTTAGCGTTATTTATGAGGCAGGAGGCAATTCGTTTTATGGCTCCTTTTGCTTCGCCTCCTCAGGCTTGCTTTATCAGACTGTCACCAGTATAGTTTGCTCATTTTTGTTACACTCTGCTTTGGGCGATTCGAATTTGCCACGGCCTCTGGCCGATTGGCTAAAGACTCAATTCTACTGTCGCCAAATTAGCATGGATGATGTTGTCTCGCTGCCACTTCCCTCCTCTCTCCAACCCCGCTTCCCAGTAGCTGGCAGGAGGAAAAAGGGAACTTCTCAAACAATTAACATTTTCAAATCTTAGCTTTCCCTTCAAGCTCCAGCCAAACCTTTGTACTGGTACATCATCGAACAGTATAATGCATTCGAGTGTATGTTTTGTATTGGCAGTGCCATGGAAACCGAGTGATTGTGTTTTTGTTGAGTGATCAAACTGAGGATTTATAAAAAAAGTTGATTGATGTTTTCATATTTTTTCCAAGGTATAGTACATGTGTAGCTACTAGAGATGCACCGATATATATTTTAAAAACAGCCAATGATTAGGGCTGATATATCCTGTCAGGACAGGAAAATGCAATGAATTTGTGTTCTGTGTATAGACAATGTTTAGAAATACACCAGTTTGATCAATTCAATATTAACGTTCCTTATACAAATTAAAAACATTCTGAAAGTTAATAAATATTCATTTAATCGGCTTCGGCAGATATCACTCTGAATAATCTGTATTGGTGGAGAGATTTAGTATCCGTGCAACTCTAATGTGTACAATTCAAATTTGAATATAAATTTGATCATTTTATTTCAAATGAAACTTTATATCATTAAAGTGAGCGTAGCCTTCAGAGCGTCTGGTCTTTGGAGTAAGCACCGTGCACTACAAGGCTAATTTGGCGTTTTGGTGTGTTTCACAATCGCATGAGTCAGATTGTTTTCTTCCAAATTAATCAGATTAATTACATAAGGGATATTTATAAATTTACCCCCCTGGACAATACATGTTAATATAAATCCTTAACAACTCTCATAGATGTCTTGCCGGTGGAGACGCTTTTATCCAGAGTGACTCTTAGTGCATTCAGAATAAACATTTTATCAGTACATGTTCCCTGGGAATCAAACCCATAACATCCGTGCTATACAGAGACTGTGATGCACTGTATTTTGTACCACCTCCAAGGGGCCGAGAGAAACAAGCCTCCGTTAAAGATGCCTCCAGACATGCTGTATAGATATAGTATGGCTGTGTCAAGCGTCTATGGTTGCTTTCAGATATTACACGATATCCAAAAGGTTTAGTCTAAGGGAGTCTTCATCTTTCTATCTAAAAGCATGTTGCTTCCCAGTCATTAGAGAAATATTAGTCATTGAAAGAGATAAACGATTTTCTGATCTGCAGCATATGGTCTCTTATGACCAGCTTATGTTTTGTCTTTCTAAGTTCTAAATCTGGTACATAAAAATAAAAAAATAAATTCCACTAAACCAATCCACTTTATTCAAGTATAATAAGATTATAGTTTTAATGTTGTCCATGCACTTCCAGAGTAAGAGCTTTATTGTACACTTTCCCTAAGTGCAATCATGGGTCATTTTTGCTATTGTTGTCCTCTACAGTATTTAGAACAGTGCATGGACTTGGATATACCAGATATTAACTGCGCTTTCTCTCTTCCTCTTTTTCATTTTGGAAGAGCGGAGTTGTTATTGCTATTAGTGTTATAAACAGATGCTACGTTGGCCTTTTTGGATAATCTCAAGCGGAGCATGTTAAACAATGCTACAAACATTGCGTAAGTGACGGAGCGCTGCAAAAAACACATTTCCATTTAATCGAATCAGTCTGCCTATTATTTTATTCAATTATCAGTAATGAATGTGTAGCTTAATTACACTGCATTACGTCTCCGTTTCCCCATCAAAATTCTCTCCGGAAACCTTTTTACACAAAATGGTGACTTGCAAAACTCTCTCGCTGTCTGGAAATTATTAATAATTGTCACCAAGGGAACGGTCTAAACTGTAAAATCTAGTTTGAACCTTCGCAAATAAATATCTGTTACGTCAGGCTCGGGACTGAGATATGTAGGGATCATTTATAGTAATTTATGTATAATAATTTATGGCGGGCCATTTTACTATTGAAGGTTATACTTGGATTAAATAAAAAATCATACAATTTTAAACAAAAATAAATGATAATTGAAGGTTTAATTCCGGTTCTAGAATCTGATTGGACGAGAGGCGTGCTGATATTTAGGAGCAGGACAGCACTAGGAAGTTTTACAGTTTGGGCTGAAGTCTGAAGTTCCAATTATTTATTTGACGTTTTTTAGTTCAAAGAATTTTTTCTCAAGTTTTGGTTCATAAACCACTTCTGTTATGTACTTTCATGGCACTGATTCATCTTATAGCTAAATTTGTTCAAGCTGTTATTGTTAAACCCCAAAGAGTCACCCCTCCCAAAGAGTCAACCAAGCCCCTGTTACTGACTTTAAAAGCGTCTCTTTAAACTCATATTAGAAGTAAATGTATTTTTAGAGCATAAAATACCAAGCAACAAGGTTTGTATTTGTCTCTTTCTTCCCAGAAAATAAATACCAATGTCATTGTCTTTTTCTGTTTTTTTTTTCTGAAACAGCTAATTTGGCAACTTGATATGGAGCATAATGTGATCAAAAGAACTGGAAATGCATCAATATATAGGTGCATCAAAATAATTCAACACTTCATAGCACCTGTCAGCTAATCTGAATCAAAGTGCCTCGATTCCTGCTTAAAAAGCTATTTTAGCTGTGTTTTCCCTTTTCTTCCCGATATAAATATTCTGACATTTAAGCATAAATACCTCAAAAACTCACTTTGAACTCAAGTTGTAATGTGACAAGACTGCATCAAAGCATTGGATGTTTTTCAAAACATCACAGCATGTTACCTCATTCTTGGCACATGCATAAATGCTTATTTTATTATAAATTTTTCTGTGTTTAGGACCTTGTATAGGACTCGAGTAATCATATTAGGAGGGTCGCTTGAACCAAACCTTATTTGCAAAGCTGGCTTCTCTCAAACCAAACAAGTAAATGGTTTTTGAGCTGCAGGGCTTTCCAGCTGCTACACAGGCCTGGCTTCAATTAAACCAGCGCCAGTATGAATGTACATTTTTGTTGTATTTATTTTTCCGGTTTAGCCTTTTTTCTCCTCGAGCTCATATCTGGCACAGGTCAGGTGGGATTTGATTGGTTTCATCTGTATATCCATCGGAGCCAGCAGGATTTTAGGAGAGAGTCCACTCTTTGAGCTGATATCTGTGTTTGGTCTGCTTCAAATGCCATTGATAGTTGTCTTGGGGAGACAATCTATTGATCTGCAAAGTCAAGTCAAAGCACTTAAATCTCCTCTGTTTCCCTGGAAGAGTTGGAAAAGTGTCATGCAAGAAAGCTCCAAAAGAGTGTATTAAGCAGCTGTTCAAGACGTATCGAACACAAGCGACCTGTTTTTGAACAGAATATTTTGGGCTTTGGTTTAAGCCGGCACTTCTGATCTTTCCACCCTCTCCACCTACAGGGAAAGATACGAATTCAAACGTTCCAAATATGAGCATTTTTAGTGTTAATCTTTGAATATTGGGCTGGGAAACAGAGAATTTCTAGGAGCTTTTATTGGTTTGAAGAACTCATCAGATTAGGTTTTAAATTAACATTTATGAAAGGGATTAAATGACATTTTAATGAGGAGCAGATACCTTTCGCCGATAAAATATCCATAACTGCCTTAAATTCAACAATCACCACGACAATGTCCTTCAGGAAATTATTTGGAGGCTTTGCTTTCCGCACGGAGCCAAGCGCAGGCTGAAAAGCCACCGCACAACACCCTGAGCGCGATTTCAAAGGCACTGACAATTAAAACAGCTATTCTGCGCTTGTTAACACGTTCAGTAAGTTTAATGTCTGATTTGGAGGAAGGATCAATAGCTGTCACGTTTGATCGCATCTGCACATGAAGTATCCTGAACTCTGTGGGGAAACTTCAAACGGGCCGCTTGAAAGCACTCGCTTACGACCGGCTATCAATTAAACTTGTCTCATTTTTCTGACAAGTGGTGCGATTCTGAAATTCCAAATCACCTTTTTTTCAGGGGGGGGTGATAAATAGAGATTCGCAAAATGCTTAAATATGCACACATTCCCTAGTATTCCGATGAAGTAAGCGTTATCCACACATTTGCGAAAGAGTGCTAAAGATATTTTCGAAGACGGGATCTGCTTTTAGTGGGTGATAATAGTACAATGTTATCTGTGAACAAGGCATGTTTTAGTGTAGGCCTAATTTACATAGAATTCATTTGGATCTGCACTAAAAAGTGAAAATGAGTTAAAGAGATAGTTTAGCCAAAAACGAAAATGTTGTCATCGTTTACTCAACCTCTTCTCATTTTAAACCTGTGCGACTTTATTTTTCTGCGGAACGCAAAAGAAGATATTTTGAAGAACGCTGGTAACGGAAAAACAATACCCACTGACTTGCATTGCTTTTGTGTACAATAATGAATGGGCACCGAGATTGTTTGGTTGCCAACATTCTTCAAAATATCTTCTTTTGGGTTTTGAGAAAAAAATAATGACAGAATTTTCGTTTTTGGGTGAAATATTCTTTAAATCAAATATTCAAAAAATAACACATAAAACAGACACCGGGGGCACCAGAAAAAAAACATTACAAAACAGTTTTACCTCTAAAATGACATTGTTTCACAATTTTATTGTAATTTTACGTTTTCACCATATTTCTAAAAAACATAAAAATCTGTAAAAAAACAATAAAACATTATTCGTGGAAAGTCTGAAAAAAATAACTTCTGTAAAATTACGGGTTTTTAAGTGACCAGTAATAAGGAAATAAGAAGCAGATTTTTGCCACACACATGACCCTGCAGCATCTCATAAAGATATCATGTTAATGCACTGTAGGAGTGCAGAACCAAACATGGTCAACATCATGACCAAATCTGCAAAGGCACTTCAGTTCGACTCAAGATTTCATCAAGATTTTCTCCCAAACGGCATGATATCATTGACCATATGCACCCGTTTCTGCCAGAGGGATATGTACAGCAGCTTATTATCAAAGCTTTACAATGAAAGGATATATGTCTTGGATACACATCAATTTTTCATGCTCTTCATTCACAGAACCAGACTCCAGACTCCAGTTCCATCAATCAAATGCATTTTGTTAGAAGTCTATCATCCTTCAGTAACATGCGCCTTCCAGTCGTCGGCACAATCCGGCCTGCTCGATTCGATGCGGTTGCGAACAGCCGACCTGTTTCTAATTCAGATGCAGCGGGAATACATGGAAGAAAGTCGATGAAAAATAGATACGTTGATATTTTATTCAATTCCATTTGTTACAAATAGCCTTGACAGGATTTTTGTCTCTTAAAAATCGTACAACTTCAGGATTCATCTGATCGGAGCTCAGAAAGTTATTGGAATAGTTTTTGTTCAGAATAAATTTGGGTCGTGTTTTGCAGTGCATTTTATATTCATTTATTTAATTGTTTATCCTAATAACATTTGAGGTATTTGTACACATTTCATTCAGAACGTTTTATATATGGCATTTTTAAACGGTGAATTATGCATGCTTGCTTCTCCGCATCTAATGTTGGGACAATTGTGTCTACACAGAGAAGTGGGCCTATAAAATATGCCACGGTGAATTGATTAAAATGCATGGCCTTACCCCTTTCTCATTTTTCTTATGCAGACAGTGCCAAGGATAAAGACGGCTCTGCTTAGATAGGCTTATTGACCAAAATAACCGAGAGTCAATATGTTCCTTTAAAGCTAAACAGACTCAGCATCTTAAGGGGTTGTATTTTCGGTGGCAATAACTGTATTGACACTTGTCATATTTATATCTAGTTAGTAAATCATAGCTTTGACACATGCCAAAGCCGTTTATGTTTGTTATTAGTAAAACCAATTGCATATTCATGAATTCGAAGCGTGTTACAATAAACCAAGGCATCTGGGCCATCCATAATGCAGAGTTATGACAGAATCTTACCTGTTAAATCAAAGCAAAACATTGCTCGATCTATTTCCAATTTATCACGGAGAAAAGCGAGACAATCCCAAAGCAGCTAATATTAGGGCAGATCGAATGTGAATGAATAATCTTTTTTAGCTCCGAGTCCTTTATCTTCGCACAGGTCAGGGGGATCTAATCTAGGGGTGTGTGCGCGTGCATGCAGGAGCCAGATTACTCGGTGGCACCCCGTGGTCCGGTGATCAATGTGAGCTCTGATTCTTTGATAAATTGGTATTCTCAAACAAATGGATGACTTTAGAAAGAGCTTGGGGCCAGTAACGTAGACAGATGGAGTGTGGGAACAAGGGCGCTTTGCTGAGTGCAGGAAAAAGGATTTCATTTGGGACACACAGGATGGATTAGACTTGCCCTGGCAGGAAGTGTTTGGGCTAACAAAATATGACAGGAGCTTTTGAGGGCTCGACACTGAACACGGGGCCCTGGCGGTGGCGTTGCCTCCGCACCAAAGAGCAGCCGCATTCATCCCGTTCTCCACGGTCAAGTTCGCAGGCCGTGCCGCCATCGCGCATCTGTGCGACCTCCAGGCAGCCGAGCACCGGGGAGAGTCAAACGGTTGCCTGGTGAGAGGAGCCACCGATGCTCGCCTGTAGCCGCCCCACCAACCAGCCGCAAGTGTCCCTGTGCCCCGCTTCCTGCACGCACCTGCTCGGTTGCATCGATTTGGTCTCGTTCCAGGCGATCATATATCCCAGGGGTTTCAGCTGCTCAACATCTGTCACGCCATGTAGATTTTTTCAGGTTGATACATAGATGCTATTTATAAATCACGAATTTCAGATTTGTCTTACTTTTGGGTAAAAGGTAGAATGATGTTAAATTGGCCACGTCCCAATGATGAAAGCCCGTGGACAGAAATCAGATCATTGTAGTTTGGTTGTCAGTGTGGTTTAGATTGTTCTTTTCATGTTGATTTTATTTTAGCAATCTCGTTATGTGCTTTTGTCATCTATTGTATTTATTTATTTGTTTGTTTTTTATGTTGCTATATAAGATGAATTAATTAATATTTTGTTTTGTTTATTTAACACTGATAATATTTAGTAATTTAACTACTATTTCTAAATAATTAATAATATAATTTAAAAATATCTAAAACAATATTTTATATTTTTTTATTGATTTAATTTCATTTTACAGTAATGTTTTGATCAATTTAGTTTAGCCTTTTTTGTAAAGAATAATAAAAGCTGATTATTTGAATTTGAATTTAGTCCAGTTAACTGTATGTTTTCCGGAAAGACATAAATAGTTGTATAATTAGTAAATTCCCTGTAGCTCATTTTCTGATAGTTCAGTATGTGTATAGCTTAGTACTGTGAAAATAAATAAACAAATCCCTCAAAACAGATAACAATTTTTCCATACAGCAGCACAACTGGCTTCCAAACTCTATTCCAGATTCAGAAATATAATTATTTTAAAGGCATTCTTAATTAAATTTTACTTATTCACTTCAATGACCAACAACCCCGGTACCATACATAAATCTTCATTTACAGTCCTACTGCTTATAATTAAAGGTACATTGACCACAGAGATTGACGTTTCTGATAAACTTTCATCATTAACACCTCTCTCACGGGTCTTAATCCTCCCACCGTAATTTCATTAAGATCTACATGTGGAATTACGCACATTTGTTTTGCTGTTCGCACAAAAGCAGTTGTGACAACAAATGACCATTACCGCAGAGACTGTGATTATTAAACCTCTGCCTTTCTGGCATAAAGCATCGCTTTCTCTGTAGATGAATATAAAAAAGCAGGGCTTCTGTGGTATTAACAGAGCTACTGTGTGTGTCCTTGATTGTGTAGTTGGCTTAACAAGTCACTCACAGAGGGAGGCAGATGTTGTCTTGCGGCATGGCCGTTTGCCTCTGCCACTTTGATGCCTGATGTCACTGTGCATGCAGGTGCACTGCTCCTGTGGGTTAACTCTCTCTCTCTCTGTCTCTCTCTCTTGCCGGTGGTCAGAACTGCAAGTGTCACACCGGGGGATATGCCCATTAGAACCAGTGAGCTATAATAATTGATGATCAGACCTGCTGTCAGAGTAAAAATGCAACTCCAAACGAGAAAAGGCATGCTGGGCCACTTGCAGTAATGCAGACGGAAACATGGCATTAAGCTGTCACGTGCTGCAGAGTGAAGGTATGAAGGGAGGTCCCGGCTGAGGACGGCGGGTGCCCGTTGCACCGGTTTGTCCTTGAAATAGCATGTTTGCATTCTAATGACGTGAGATGCTCTGTCGGTAATAGACGCCTTGATGTTTTTCAGCCCGTGGACCTATTTCACACCCCCACAGTCTACAGTTTCAGTTAATTATGCATGTCTGTGTAGAGAAACAGTGTCTCCAATGGCAACCTGTAGGTAGACCCTATAAACCAGGGCCTGTGTTTTTCCAACGAATGCCGAGGCCCTTATTTCAGAGGAACACGCCTGATCCATGTTGCCGGTTCATTTTTATATTCTGCTGTGGGTTTAATGATGAGAAAACCTGAAGGAGCAAAAAGCACAACCCGGAGATTGATATCAGTAAAGCTGGGCGGATCTCTCCGAAAGATGCATTATGCTGCGTTATGGTTCTACTTAGCGCTAAATCAAAGCACACATTTTTCAAACCGGCCTGTCCTGTGACTAATCGTCCTATTAAGATGACTGGTAGGCATTTCATTATGGCTAAGATATTGTGAATTCATAATTCTTAACAAACAGGGCGTACAAGGTGTATCTAATTGGGCATTTTACACTCCATTTCTTGAAAACACTGGGAAACACTCTCGAGCTTGGAAACTGGATCACATATTTGGATCCCGGCGTGATGGTGCACACCTGTTTTTCCCTGTCGGTGAGAGAAATACTGTGTAGCGGAGCAGATCGTCTGATTATAGCGCCGCTGAGAAATTGAAGAAGCTTTTAATCATTCTCAGGAGTTTTCTCCGTCTTATTTCTTTCCTGGCGGATCCGTGGATGTGCACGGACGTCTCAAAAGGAGCCTTTGCATTTTAAAATGATTATTCCCATTATTCCTCAGCCTAACTGCCCATAGCCGCACGCTCCCGAAGTCACTCCCATCTGTTTTACCTTCCAGAGCATCTGCCATGGCTCGCAGGAACATCCACCTCTCGAGTCAGATAGACATGAGGACATCTGTCCCAGCAGAGAGCCAATCAGGATGCACCAACCATTCTGTTAACGCTCCAGCGGGCCCCGCGCCACGCTCACGAGCATTCGACACGCTATACCCAAGCAAATTGCATTTCTCAGTGAAGTTAGTGTTTCTAATTCTTCACTCACAGCCAGTTGTGCCGGCAGATAATTTGATAAGCGCTGTCATAATGGTGCTGCCGAATCCTGATAAATGTGTCTAATGTGGCTCTGAGTAAAGGCTGAGAGAGAAAAAAACACTCTGGATTTCCCGCTGCTTTCCCAATAAACAGCGCCAGCCATAAAGACGAATGGAGGATTGTGGTTTTCTCCGCTTTCAAGTTACAAGAATGAGTGTTGTCCTGTGGCACATTTCGAGCCGTACCGTATGTTTTACCATGCTCGTGTGGTTTATTGCGAAAATCAGTCACACAAATGGCTACACCAACAATTCACACTTGATGTTCTCCTACACGGTGTCAGTACATCAACACGCCCTTCTCTGCATTTACAATACGACAGGAATTCATTATACCGGACATTTCGCACGTGAGCGGTTCTTTTCTCCCACAAAATGTCTCCTCTCTTAAGTGCTTGCCATAATTCTTTTCTCATTGAGGACGATTTCTCAGAATGAAGCTTTTTGGGAAACTGACCAAGCACTGACCTATGAATGCACAAAGCCACGGGCCCTTCATTCTTTCGTATCTACTTATAGTTTAATCTGTTTCAGATTTTCCCCTTCTGTTAAAATATGCTGTCTGTGGCTGCCACTCTCTGTGAGAGGCGCTTCTTAATCCTCATGAATACATGACTTTGTGCGCATGAATAAATAAAAAGCTGCTTGGCGGGTAATTGAGGTGCCGTGCCACTAACAAACGAGGACACAATTTGTAAATGAGATATTCCCCCATCTAGCTCCGCGATGATTTATATCAAATTAAACCATTTACTAAAATCATGCAAGAGGGCTTGCAGGCGTATCCTTGCAAGTTTTTTCCTGATAACACAGAAGCGGCAATTGCGAGATGTCCTTCAGTTCCTCTGTATTGCTTTCAGAGGGTTAACTGTGGATATTAAAAAATTTGATTTTTTAATCAAAGTTTGCATGTAGTATGTTTACATTAATGTTGAAACTCAGCTGTGTTGAGTCACGTATGTTATCCTTGAGGCAATGCCTTTACACGCATAATAATGAAGCTGATTTCTGTCGTTTCTGTAACTATACTTTCATGTTCTTTCTTTACTCACCTTTAACCTACACCTTAAAATTCTTTAAACATTTATTCACCCTTATGTCATTTCAAACCTGTTGACTTCCTTCTACACAAAACAAGGATAATCTAAAGAACGTTGTTGACCAAACCTCATTGGCACCTATTGTCTTTCATAGTATGCACCCAAAACCACAGAGACATTTCTTAAAATATCTTCCTTTGTGTTCCACGGAATAAAGATTTGTAAACAGGTTGTGAACAACATGAGCGTAAATATATGATGACATCATTTTTATTTTTCAGTATGAATTTTATATGTTTCGAGTGACTTGTCTTTTGCTTTGTTTCAATAAATTTTGTGTTATAAATCATTATTATTAATCACCCTTTATGTTTAATATTTTGTATTTTCTAGGTTTTGCAAATATCTAATATCTCAACAATTAAAAAATATTAAAAAATATGTGTCATCTTTGACATTACAGTGCTGAATCATTTAAAAAGTACAGTATTTTTTTATATTTCCCAAAAAACAAAAAAATAGAAGGATAGCATCGATATGAGAAAATTAAAATAATTAAATTAGATAACGTTTATTTCATTTGTAAAGTATAGTGGAATAGCCGTTGAAATGTGTTTGTTTTGCTTTGGAGAAACATACATAGGACAATGCATCAATAAAATATACATCATTTATCCAGTCAGCAATTCGATTGAGTATGAGGAGTGTTACTACTCGCATCAAGCAGAAGTTTTTCACGTCTAGCCAGACTTACAAGAATCGGCACAGCGTTGCATTGGATAAATCACCAATATCTCATTCTCTCTGAACATTTCTATACAACACCTTCGTTCCATTCCATTGATTCATGTAGATATTCATTAGGCTTGATAATATCCCGCAAGTTGCGCCTTTGGTCTTTATTGTATTGTATTCTTACAAAGTGTAATGAGAAAACGGTTGATGAGCCAGGCATCCTTTCTCTTGCCTGTGGGAGACCTCAAGGCAAAGGAGGAAGTGCTAACTCGAGATAAACCCAACAGCGCAACGTAAGGTAGATAACAAGGTTAACCTAAAGCAAAATGGCTTATCTTTGGGGAAGCACACCTGAAGTAAGCAGCGACATGTTTAAAGCAGCGCTACGAGTGCATTTAGGGTTGTGAGCGGCAGTGGCAACATGCCCTTGGCCAGAATGCAATAAATAAATGATTTCAAGTCGACGGAGAGGCATGCTGCGACTCTGATGCGCTTCTCCTGTTTAAAACAGTGACACATTGTCACGAGGGGAGAGATTCGCCGTTCAGTGTGTATCTCAGGTATCTTCGGCGAAAGCACAACAGAGGCGCTTTGGCAATGGATTTCGTCTTGGGAAATGTTTCCATTAAAGACACAAATGTTGCTTCGCAGTGGTGCCATTAAACAAAGCGACGACGGAGTGTAAAAATGCACGGGATATCACCGAACGCTCCACGCTCGCAGCTTTGTGCCCGGCGTCGCCAGAGTCTACACACAGTGAGAATTTGTGATTACTCTGCACGCTTCAGGGCTGCGAAAGAATAACATGGCAGGGGACACGGTGTGAACCTTGTCGGCTGTTATGCGTTTAAATGACTGTCATCACGAGAGGATGAAATTATCAAAGCTAACTATAAAAAGATATCGCATCGTTCCCTTTCAGCCGTCGAGTTGCTACAACCTTTCCAGTGTTCGATATACCTCAAAGCAACTCTTGAAGAAATCGGCATCGATTTCATACTGCGGGTCCTCTTCCGCACTCGTGCCCTTGCGCCTAGCGCTTGACCCACTTATTTTCTCATCTTTCTTGGTTTCCTCACGAGGGTTACGCTTGCCTACTGCTTTTCCCATTACAATGTGGACGCCTGCCAAGTATCCCGTACAGCCTCTCTCAGAATGAGTTAGGTGATACCAGCTCAGTTAGTCAACATCATAAATCACCAGACAAATTGACATATGTGCCACAAGAGAGCCGATCCTTAAAGGAGGCCCAAGACCACACGCAGCTACAGGAGCTCACGATCATCACGGTGGTGTATAAATATTGACAAAGCGTTAGGTTGAGATATAGCATCAAGCGTGGCGTTTAGCCCATCTCAAGTGGATTGCTCCTAAATACATTAGGTGTGTGGAAGCGATGACCACCTCCGCTAATAGTTATGGCTGTTCTTGGGTTCCACTTGTTATTACGCTGCAGTAATGCACTGCATCTTGCGGTTCAACTCCACCTCCTGTTTTTTTACTCATCTGATTTCTATAACGGGGTTATTTCATATGAGTGTGGAAGAGATTTGCACTCCCGGAGAGTAAAGATGCACAACTCTTAGTCCCATGTCATCTTTTTCCAATAAAATAAAATGTAAAAGGCAATTTTAATCGTTTCGAAAAACCCTATCAGAGTGATTACTCGTCCTGCACTGTAATGCTCTACGCTCGAACTTCCCAAAGCTTATTTTCCATCAGGTATAAAGGTAGGCCTATTTTACAATAGTGTGAGATTTCTTCTCAGAACACCATAACACAACAAAAATACAGTCTGGTTTTACAGACTTGTTACACAATTATGGCATACAGTATTGGGAAAATATGATTTTTATACGAAAAAAAGATGCAATGTTTTGGTACTCATATCCGTACATTAAAAACAATGTGTTGTTTATTAAATCATAGGGTAACACACCTCTGCCTTACCCATTTGATTTGGTTATCTCCTGAAAGGATGGAAGATAAAATGTTGAGTTCCTTCAAAAGGCTGCTTTAGAAAAAAGACAGAAGGCTTGGGGCAGGAAAGATTTCTTTATACGCTCCTTGATAAACTTTGTGAGCTGTTTCCTTTCAGGACATTCAAGAAGATCATTTGAGTGGCACAAGAGAGACATGGATTTTTAGATCTCTTTTGATTTGGATAGCAAAGGGGCCTTGAATTCAGAATGGGTGAATGCTAGCATCTCGACGATTTAAGTTATTGAAGGTTTGTGCATTGATATGCGCTGGTAAAGAAATGTAAAGGGCAACATTTCTACAATTTTTATTTTATTCATCCAAAATGGCATCAGTCTGAATGAGAAGGTCATTCATCCAAAATATGAAAAATCGCAAACTTATTTTAAGAAAGTTGATAGAAGGCGATACAGTGTACACATATTAAAAATGGTATAGAAATACAGTGGGGTCCACTGATGAAAAATAGAGCCCACAAAATTCCCTGTCATATTTTTTTGAAAGATGTTTCACTTTTTGTAAGGTGAATAAAACATTTTTTATTAGAAAATACAAAAGTAAAAAAACATTGAAACTAAAATTGCATACTACGTTGATCTTATGTTGACGTATGTGAAATGTCTATATTTTTTTCGATGCAAAACAAGCATGAATTCCTGGTGGTCAAAGATCCTTTACTGAAAAAAGTTACAGAGAGAGACGGATCAATCTTTTGTCCCCATTGATACGTTCATGTAGAGCTATAATAGAACAGGCGAATGGGATAATTGTTGGCTGGATGTTGTACTCCCTTGAGTCAAGTCAGCACACAATAGCAAACCCTCTCTGGGTTCCCTTAGTGATCACAATGCTTTTTCATCCCCACAGTACTTAAACATGTTTCAAGCCTCCGACTCAGAAGAGGCTGCTTGTAAAGAAGAAAAACGTACATGAATATAATAATTAACTTAAGGAAACATTCTCAAACTCCCCTCAAACTTTGTGTAACAATCTTAAAAGTGATGATTCCATGTATGGCACTTGTGAAATCCTTTCTCTGTGATCTTTTCATTGCAATGGGATTTGCATTTGGATTTGAGCAGGATTTCGCGTTAAGAATATGATCGCTCTCTTCGCTGGTTAAATGTTTAAAGAAGACATACAATTTGAGTTGGTGCCGAGCTCATCAATATGAAATTGATGGAGAGCTGGGGAAAAATGGAATGAGACAGCCTGACACACCTCCCTTCTAAATCCAGACTCAATCCATTTTCCGAATCCTCCACCTGTCAAGATTAGAAATTGTGTGGAGACACAACTTCTTACATGGATTTTGGCTTGCCTTTGAACGTGACTTCTGTGAAGAAAATAGACGGGGAAAAATAGCCATACAAGATGTTTGATACTTTCTATATTAATTGCATTTGGCATATTGGCATGATGTTATGATTTAACAAAAGTAAAATTCTCTGAATTTTTTGTTTTAGATATGCATGAATGATGATCTGCTTTGCCTCCAATATAGTTGAAAATGAAAAGTTCTCTATAATTTTCCCACAATTGACTTCATGAATGGGGCACATTATACATGCATGCTTTAGAAATGTGCTGTTTCTGCATAGAGATGAGGGAAGCTAGTCACAAACTATTTCGATGCCCGTTGTGTCAAGTCCCATTAGTATTCTAAGATGTGAGCCTCAACCATATTAGTATGGATTCATTGCATCTTCACTTATAAAAGACACTTTGTTCTAAATTGAAACTTGAGATCACTTGCAGTCTTCTCAAAACCAGATGAAATGCAGTCAGCATTAATTTTTGGCACACAAGCAAACATTTTTCCCATTCCGTATGGAATTCAGAATATAAAATAGTTTACACTTTTACAATATGCATTTTTATAAGGTGACTGAATATATTACCTAAGCCCTAGCTATTTGGTTGGGGGGAAATGGGAACAAATTGAATTAATTCAAATACCACCCTTACAGTAAATGACACCTTGAGCTATTTCATTTCACATGCTTAACCTCACAACACTTAACTTCAGCATTTAAGATTTGTAGACGTCCTTCTTTGTGAGAAATTTCATTCTGGAACATATTCGTCCTGAGGGTTGGAACCACGAAACATAATGCACGCTCTAATTCTTGTCAAATGCTAATGACCATCTGATAGATAAGATAGGTTATAAAAAATAGGGCGTTGTGAAGAAGGCCCACAGACACTTTATATTGGCATGACGTATCATTGTGGTTTTGATGCCATCAATCACTAGTAAGTTATAGTTATGGTTCAGCCCGACAGGAATAGCACAAATCTTGTAAAACGTCGTAATTTCTAAAGACTGACTGAAAAAGGCCATGGCGGTCTCGTGGGGTCCTGTGGGAGATAAAAGGCATATAGTGGTGGAGGGAGAGCAGACATCTGTTGTGTTGACAGATTTCTCGGTGAGTGACTTTAGCACACTTACAATCCACTCATATCAGGCCATCGTGCCCTCTGTGAACAATGAGAGTGATGAATCTGCAGTTACGGGCCCCTCGTGATGCCACTGAGGCCAATCTATGGGAACAGCCGTTAAAATAACACATCACATGACTGGGCCTTTTTAACAAGCTCAGAGACACAGGTTCAAGGAGGGCTCGTGTGGAACGAGGGACCCAGCTGCACATTTGTGTCTAAAAACTATACATCCTGCTGCTCTCCGCTGACCTCCACCAGAGCCGTTCATCCATTGCGACATGCCTTTTCAACACCACATGGTCATAAGGTTAGAATCTTATTTCTATTTAATTCATTTGTGTTATCTTCTTTTGTTTGTAAAATAAGAAATTTTGGCAAAATTACAAAAGGAAGTAAGTCCAAACAAAGTTTTAAAAAGTAAAAATGTATGCACTTATGTGCTCTGAAGATCTTATGTGCTCTGAAGATTTCTTATATATTTACAGTAGTGGGCAAAAGTGATGTCAGAGGTAAATGCTCTGCAGGTATTTGTAAAGTTATTGCTTCATATTCAATTAAACGATCAAAATATGAGGTTTTTGGTACAGAATGGACTAAACACTAAACATGTTGTGTTTATTGGACAAATCTATTCAGTACAAACGCAAGCTACAGTGTATCAGGGAATATGGATTTTATTTGATCATAGAACAGGAATCATAGAAAAACTAAGCATCTTATGCATAGATTGACTTGCATGTATAACATACATCTCATTAATTAATATTTGTTGATCTTCAAGAAGTATTATTTGCCATTCCCAAGTCTTTTTTTTATTTACTTTACTTTATAATTTATTTAATTTTATTATTATTATTATACGTTTTTTTTATTCATTTCATTATTTATTTATTTCATTTAATTTCATTTTATTGGATAAGGATCTGCATATGAATTGCATTGACATACTTCAGGCTAATGTAAAAAGGTCTCTAGTAGGTGTCTTTGTTGCCACTTCCCCTTTGTGACAACATACCCCTTATAGTATAAAAGCATACGGGCATACATAAAAAAGCATACATAAAAAATAAACAAACGCATGTTTTTTTATTTCCTGAGGTAACCTACTATATAGTGGGACAACTAGCCCCTGTCTCCCCTTTCTTAATGATTATGCTTACATTGACATTATATATGTCACTCGCCAAGTCTTTGTCCTTCTCTGCTTAAAGGGCATAATGAATGGTGCAATATAATCAAATTATAGAAAGCTCAGTATTCAGATACACAATGCTCGAGCAGAAATATGGTGCTGCATTGTTCCTTTATTGGCATCAGCTGATGAGCTAATCTCTTTGAAGTCATGCTTCTTTCATCATTAAAGCTCCATGCTCTGCAGGCAGCCAAAATAAAGACAGCCAAAATCACACCAAACTCACAATATCAGGGACTGTGGAAGGCAGTAGTTTAAGAGATCTATTAATTAAAGGTATACGCTGAGGAATTGTGAAATAACTGGAAGGACCCATGGGGCATAGACATTTGTAAGTATTAATGCTAGTGTTGTATAAGACAGCCCACAAATGATCTTTGAAAATACATGTTTTGCTTTTATATTCCGTTTGCCCCATAAGTGCTATTAGTATAAAGCATCATTTCCAAGCATCATTGTAAACCATTATTCAAACCGTCATTATTAATTCACCCATGAGGACAAACACCTCAAGGACATTCATGCTTTGTTTTAAAAAACCTGTCAAGAAACATTTCTGGACTCGCTCAATGACCTTAGCTGTTTCAAACCATGAACAAGTTTTGACTTTTACTGACTCCTGCGCGCTCTGATCCTCATCTTTAATATGTTCTCTCGCACACCTACACTAGCCGGGCTTTACACAAAGCCGTCTTGACATGATTGATTAGAGTATCACCTGCCAAATGCATGGCTTTGATAGCTGTGATGTCTGTGATATATCACTGCATTATCTTATTACATCACCAAGCCGAACTGAAACAATGCAGTCGGTTCACTCTTAAAGAATGTGCATTAGCGTGTCGATTTCATCGTGTTAAAAAAACAAACCTTGCGACTACTGTTGCTCCTCACAATCATAAAGAAATCAGGTTCATTGCAGCTGACGCTGATAGTAAATACGTCTCGAGCAATGTGACCTTACTTGAAAATGCTTTTTGTTTCGTAATAAATATTAAATGAGCACAATTATCTGTCTGCAGGAGTACAGCGTGGCTATGCAATATTTCTTGCGAGCCGTTCGGCTTGGTAGATGCGCCAGCTTCCGCATGACTTATGTCTTGCTGGGCTGTGTATCAGTTCGGAAAGCCTGCCTCACAGGAGGCGGTTCGCTTCAGATTCACAACCAGGATGGTTGTGAATATCTACGTTGTTGTCCGATTTTCAAACACAAAAAATATCTCAAAGCACGTTCATTCGTCTAAACCTTGGAGATTTGGGGGTCTGTATTTCTTAGCTAATGGAGGTTAATCACACATAATTACCCCAGTGTGCTGTTTAATCAATCAAAAACATCTTATTCATATATTACAGAAGTCGTGCTATTATTAGAAGATTACGTTTGTGGTATTTTTACTCTGAGAAATGGTGTGTTGTGTTGCTTTGCATGGCTGGGTGATTGCATTAGAGTTAACCGAGTTGACTGTTGTCATTCTCAGACTAATTACAGTACTTGTGTGAATTCTTAATAACTAAAAATTACAGTGCGTGCCTCTCAACATCTGAGGGGCTTTCTAAGTTTAAACACTTTGTTCTTTGTCAGCACATCTAGCATGTTGTTTGTGCTTGTAATATTGTTTTGTGTTCATAAATTATTGTTTATCAAAGTGTGACAATTCCAGCTGGTTTACCTTGTTTAAATTCTAGTTTTTAGACGCTCGGAGCGTGTGGAAACATGGAGTGTCTTTTTCCTTGTGAAGTAATGCTCATGTTGTCAGCCAATTCCTGTTATTCAGACTGGACAAGTTGGCATCATGAGGTCACAGACTAATGGCTGGCTATTTAGCAATTATAACAAAGAATGAGTCTGATGGACAGACATATTAATGTCATTTTAAATCTCTTTAAGTTGTCTGTCTGTGTCCGGCAAAATCTTTTCCATCTTTTCTTAACTCATGGCTTAATTGTGTTGTTGTTCGGTAATGCGTTCCATTCAGCCTGCGTCTGCTTTTTGCTTTTA
This sequence comes from Triplophysa dalaica, assembly GCF_015846415.1. NCBI lineage: Eukaryota > Metazoa > Chordata > Actinopteri > Cypriniformes > Nemacheilidae > Triplophysa > Triplophysa dalaica. The sequence goes on from NC_079557.1 coordinate 13,847,849, forward strand.
ATGGAGAAAGCCTTATTGTGACTGCCTCCATCAAACCGGGCTCTTGAGGCCCCAGGCCATTTCGGGGGCTCTGGTTTCGTTGGATTTTAATTTGTCTCATCCCGCATGAAAATAGCAGGAAATGACACGCAAGAAGTTTCAGGTACACGTCTCACGCAATGGTTTGAGAAAGGGTTAAAAGGTTTTTTGTGTTGATGTATCATTATTTATTTGAGAAGGACAAGAATAACCATCCTGCAGTGTAAATGTGACAGGGTTCGCTAGACACCTAATTATTTTAACCATGTTCCCCAAGGTTGTGTTTGCTAAGCTTAGGGTAAATGCTAGCCGTTGGTTTGACATTATTTCATTATCAATGATATTTGATCCCACCACATTAGACTGTCTGGATGCATTGCGGTTGATTCCAATAGTTATTTTTCTGCACTTTTGACATGTTAAGTTGTAATTGTAAGCAATCTCTCCTTTCGTTTGTCCAGTTATTTTTCAGTGTGTTTCAGTGAAGGTCATATATTCGTTCAAACATGAAGCCTTTTTTAGATGCCTGTTAAATGTCACTGTCAGTCTTCGACATACAGAAGGAGCAAACTTTATCCGACCCGTCAGTCTATATTTGAAAACAGCGTTTATTCTGTTTTCCTTTTTCCAAAACAACAGAAACGGGGTGCGTTTTTGCCTACATTAGATATCACAAGTATCATCAAAAACGATGAAACATCTTTCAGTTTCAGTCTACTGATGTATATTTAGCTGTTGTTTTATGTGTGCTGCAAAAGGGTTCTCATGCCGAGTTCTTTATACCTTTCTCGACCCCCGATCATTGATCCCTCCTCTTTTATAATGTGAGATGGAGGATGTCCCGATCTTCTTTACATCATGTTTCACGCAACACATGAGAGAGTCTGTCACAAGATGCGCACGTGTCTTTCAAAGCTGTTGTTGTAGGTTACTTGCAATAGCTGTGATTTTGCTGAATAACATAAAAATGGGAAAGTGTAAAAAAAGGAAGATTGTACAAATACAAGAAATACTAATACTGACTTTTAAGGTCCAGTGTACGAAATTTAGCGGCATCTAGCGGTGGGGTTGCAAAACTGCAACTGGTGTCTCTCTCCAGTTACCTTTCGAAGCACTACAGTGGCTGATATGGGACAAAGATACGGGTTTCTTTCTTTGCAGAAAAAGAGAAAATGTTTTTACGAAACATGCTCTGTATATCAGTTGTTTCTACTTTAGAATCGTGAGTGAATTCTATGCAAGGTGACCCTTCGATGTATGTAGATAGAAAAAGCACATTCGAATGTAATAAAAACATAATGCTTCATTATATGTGGTCTTTATATACCCCTGAAGACATATTTATGTGTATTATATTACATTTTTTTCAAAAGATCCTCAAAAAATTAGGTTTACTGGAGTGAGTGTTTAGATTTATTTTATGGAGATCTGAGACATGATAGGGCAAGACTTCTGACGTCCTCCTCCGCTGCTGTATAACCAGTACAAGAAAAGACAACGTCCCACTGTTTTTATACAGCCAATTCAAGTGAGACTCAAACAATGACAAATCCCTCCCAAAATAAGGTCTGAGGTGAAGCGCAATACCTGGAGACAGTGAGTCATAGGTGAGATAAGTCTTTCTGCCAATAGAATATAGGGAGTGATGACTTCCTGTCTATTCGTCTGGAGGTTTGTAGGTTAGCATCACAATATCTGAGCTTTATATCCTTGGTGTCAGCGAACTTTCTATCCAGGTGTCTTTTGTTTCCTCTCTCTCTCTCAGTCCTGACTCCCTTTTTTTCTTTCTTTCTGGTGGGCCTGACGTCTGCATTACCATGGTTCCGGCGACATCCAGATTGGTATCTGTTTCACGGTAAATGTTACTTTTCCTGCAATTGCGCTGCCATTTCTCAATTGGTGCAATTAATCTTGTCCAAACATTGCAGAATTTCTGTCACCTGACACTCTGCACTGCGCGACCAGTGTCGGCCATTAGTGCCTTTTAGAAGGTTGTAAAGACGTCTCATGCTATCAATTAACTTTTTTTCTGAATATGTTTTATTATTCCATGTCTGTGTTTTACGCCGTGTGTCCGAGCATGTGTTCTGGAACATCCAGGTTGCTGTCCGGCTTTCTCACCTTAGGAGAGGGAAAACTTCAGCAGATGGTCAGCCTTTAGGGTCCATAGCACATTGTCACCGCTGAATTACAGTCCAGAGGGAGATGAGATGCCTGATAACCTCCATCCCCTGGTTCCATCTGCTGAATCCTAAGCAAGGACACTGAACTCCAAGATAGCATCCTGATGAGAAATTATTCATCGGGTGGAACAGAATCCCATTCCGGGGGTTGTTCTGTATATATTTTCAGTCCGTCGCCCCAAAATATGCTACGTTGTGTTTACATGTCCATGCGTGTGTTTCCTTGCATACGATTAGTGGTTTACGAGTTCATTTCTGTGTGTCGAGAGCTCCAATTTCTACTACCGGTAGATTGCTTTGTACAATAGTACGTTCTCAATGCAACAAGCTGCCTGATGAAACTTACTCATTCGCCTGAACGCTGTTACCGAGAACAAAAGCAAAGGCTTGAATGGAGAGTGATCATTACCGCTCTCAGTTGTTCATCCTCACTAAAAATAGGAATTTGTGACTCCTCGCACAAGCTTTCAATTCTCCTCACATGAATGACCCAAATACAATAGACTTAAAGCCCTTGTGATACACATTGCAGGAAGATGCAAAGCAGCCCATTGTCTTTATTTGGACAAGAGGGCGTGTTTTTTTTTTGCGGCAGTCTGTACGTTTACCGTCAAACATGATAGCGTGACAATGGAGTATCTAATTCTGATTGTTTGCATCAAAGCTGCTCTCGTCCGTGAATGGTGAGAAAAGATGGCGTATCTAATTGCAGACGCTGCTCGCTTCTGTTCTCGACTATAATTTTGGACTGCCTCTGTTTGTCCTCACAGTCACTGAATCCCTTATAAAGACAATTAATTTTGTCATAGTAGTCAGTGCACAAGGCGCATGTACTTACACTTAGAGAGTGTAATTATAAGGCAGGATTTCCTGCGCTCTTGCTTTGTTTTATAGGGCTATAGACACAGAACAGTGTGGTCTGAGGAAGATACTGTATATATTATGCAGTATTTTATAAGCCACATACTGTGCAAATATATCATCGCTATCCTTTTGAATCCTTGGATACCCAAATTGGAATGGAACATTGTACTTTGTAAATGATTGAATAGGAATTTCAGGACTTTTTAGGAACAAAACGATGCACTATTTATATGATTCTATACGTGTTGTCACAGCTGACCAGCAGTTTTTCATACTTTTATTGGTTAAATATTTGCAAAACACAGTGACAATCATCAAGGGTGACATATAATAATGATTTGTGAAAAAAAAGTAAATGAAGATAAAAGGTTTCAGAAGGACTACAGAGACATGCATCGACACAGTTTTCTGTTCTTATTTGAAGCATTTCTCTCTCTCTCCCTTTTTTGTCATCGAAATGAAGAGATCTGAGATTTGTAATGGGGTGCAAATCATTACTATTAAATTATTTTTATTATTATTTAAACACCTGAAGACCTGTGCAAGTTGTCCCATTGTGGACCAACTGAATAATATTTTGTTCATATTTGTTGGAGTAGGTTTTGTGTTTGAAAGTAACAGTGTATCTGTTAAAATTAATAATAAATCAATAAAATTAATTAAAAATGAATTCCAACTACAGTTTAACCAAATAAAGATTAATGTTGGCATATTATATAAGGAAGCTGCTATGATGAGAATACGGGAGTACAGAACATACACAAATGTAAAACAATGTCTAATACAAAACTGTAATAGAGGGAACTCAAAATATCAAGATGTAGTTTGGGCCAATAGTTATTTTACTGAAGGAATGACAACATTGAACCCCCCAAAACAAATATAAAAATTCCTCTGTAATTTATTTTAAAGTTTCCATTTGATATGGTTGTGACTTATCTTAATACATTCAATCTTATGGGTGTCCTTGATTACTTAAGAATGAATTACAATATGATTTAAGCAGTGTAATTCACAATGAACTACAATTTCTTGCATTTCATTAAATAATAAAAATAATCTAAATCACATTCTGAAAAAGTATTTAAAATAAAGTGCATTTAATACATTTTTCTGCTTTCAAACACACTTTTTTTTCACACTCAAATTTGTGTTTCTATTGTGTTACAGAATTGTTTTATGAATTCTAGTATGTTTTAACTGTCTGCTGAAGACCTTAACCAGCCGAAACCTCCCCTGAAATAACAGCTGTTTCCACTTACATAATGGCAGCAAGATGTCACTTCATATTCTGGCTGGCAAAGCTGTCACAAGCCATTAATCCAAGTCCGTCCATGGGCCATGCTGTCACATCCAGCACTAGAGCGTGGTGGAGCCGGGCCCGCAGTGATCGCAGACAAACACACAGACCTGTGTACTGTTACCTACACAGCACTTTAACTGATGTCTTACAACCTTACAGCTTTGTGCTACCTTTCTCACCTGTCACAGGAGAGCCCGTCCGCCTGCTACTGACAGACGTCTGTGTGAGTGATCACATGTTCTATTCGGACACATCCCATGTGAAACGGCACATAATTATCTGCCAATTACGTTCTAAAATGGAGGAGTGATGTGCTCCTATGCTGACATGTATGAATTACCGGCATGTTTTCAGGAGCCATTCTTACCTTTCTTCCGCGGGCGCCCTGTAATTACCCCGAATTCCTTTCGTTTTTAGGATTTCCTTTAAAAGATGGCAAATGGCACGTGGTATATCCAGTTGTTTGTTTGTAATGCTCTCTATCTCTAGTTCATGAAAAGAACAGGTGGAAAGCAAAGCTTTTGAAAAAAAAAACATTCATTGTGTGAATGTGAAGATGCATCCTTTCAGAGATTTCATCTGCCCTCTGCTGGCCATCCAGAAGAGCAATGAGGCAGTTCAGCAAGGAAAAAAGTTGAGGAACAAACTTCAAACACTATTTCTTGCTCTTACTTTCCGTGTCGCTCAGAATTGCCACCATTGTGTCGCTGCTGAATACAGATTACTTGCTTGATCACTTTTAAAGGCCACATAATAAAGAATGATACATGTTTACTGTACATGGAGTCGCCGCTCTATCGATCGAGAGATTTCAGTTTCATCTGAATGCAGAAGGCAGACAATAGCTTTTTGGGCGTCTCTTTTCATTCCTTTAGAGGACTGCAGATATAGTACACTCTCTTACATTAACTCACAACCGCTGGAGTCCGCTTTCTTCTCTTCTGCGATAGCTGCCTCATACAATCGGGAGCCTATTACCGCATAAAATACGCTGGCTTGTCAATGCATCTGAACCTTGCGGAGATATAGGGTTCTTTAGAGTGTGTTGAAAGGTCATAGGATGCGATGAAACTCGGCTGGATGCTCTGGGCTTGAGCTTTTCAGATGTGTTGAGTAGCATCAATGTGTTCACAGTTTGAAGCTTTTCTTGGATGTGCAAAATGATCCTTTACACAATGCGCCAGCTGTTCCACGCAGAGGGAAAATATTGCATTGGATATCATGGCGGGACTGGATATAGTTCACGGTGATATATATGCATATCTCATATCTGTTTCGACGTGCAGGCTATTGCTTGACACTGCCTTACCAATACCCGGTTTTGGTAGCGAGAGATGCATCCTTTTTGTTCCCCGTGTGTTGTAATATTTCTTTCCTTTAGTAATCAAATATTAATGTTGCGGGAATCAAAAATGCCGGCGGCTGGAGATATACTGCTGGCCTCTACTCCTGGATGTAAAAAGAACGAGAGTATTTCCATACTGTATGCTGCTGTCGGCATTTTAAGTGTCTGACACATCATGCTACCTGTGAACGTTCACATGTGTGTACATTTGATTTGGCTTTGGGGTGTTAATTGTTTATGGCCTATTTGTATTGATCAACATGTAACAACCTAATACAGACATCTTTAAACAAAATATTGGAAAAATTAATGATTTTCCATTTAAGTAAGATGTACGCTGTGGGTCACCATTAAATTGCATCTTGAATGGTTGCCTTGCACACCGACGGAAAAGTGGAGAGATCGAGAGAAAAGCGCCGAATAAAATTTCCGAGATAAAAGCGGATTTTTAATTATTGTTGCTGCAATTTCTCTACCGCCTCAAAAAGTGTGCTGTCGAGCCTCGCTGTGTTTTGACACAGTTGGTAATGACTTGACTAGTTCAGAGGTCAAATTCAATTAGCACAGTGATTTACCAACTCCGACTGTATTAAGTTATTGACCTAATTAAAACCGAAGGCACACGTTTTCATAGAGTTTCTCATGTCGGGTTTCGCATGAATTAATGTAAACTCATTATGGACGATGGTTTTTCTGCAGGAGGAAAACAGCCTCTTTATGGCCTGACCTTTCGTGGTGGTCATTGACAAACCCATGATCCAGTGCAGATTTCATTAGGGAGAGAAACTCATCTTCATTGATCAAACTGAGAACTGGCTGGAGGGACTCAGCAGGGCGTGGAATAGCTACGCACTGATCAAAGAGCTAAGAGCGGCCGTATAAACAGGCCTTCGCCTTTTGCATGCTGTGTGGAGAGAGAGCCCTCATCCTTGTTAGGCTAGAAGAACGGACCATATAGCGATCTATATGTGTTTATATATACACACACACACCACGCATCCTTGAGCTTGTCTGAAGATGATGCTGTCAGGTACGTAAGCTATATATGTATCTTTAGAAGAATGACCGGGGCTAGTTGTCACGCAGACAGGTTGTCAGAAGGGGTGCAGTATATCTCATTAACAGTTTTTCTGAATTTATTATTTAAAGGGGTGTGTTTAGGTAAAACCATCATTTTGATCTTACAACTTTCCCACATTTCAAATAAAAATATTGTTTCTATATGCATTTACTTGCACAAAATGAAAACTGGAGAAACAGGTCAAAATAATAGAACAGATGCTTTATATTTTTACCTCAAATACTGCAAAGAAAATAAATTTATATTTAATTTTAAGCAATTCAACAATACTATCTGTACACATATTTAGGAAAACTATTCTTTATGTGATTTACTTGTTATCACATTTTTCGTGTGTCTCTTCATGCTGTCAGTCTTTAAAATTGCTGTTGAATGACTTTGTCTCCCTAAGGTTTTATTTTGTTAAAATTCAACGCACACTGGACTGGAATGGCCACAACAACATATAGAAATGCTGATCAAATGAAACATTGAAATTGACTCTTATTTTTTCCATGGCTGAAAGTGTATTTAAACAAATACTTAATTTTGCCGTGATTGTATATGGTGATTTTAAAAAATATTTAGTTCTGAATAGATTTGATTAGGGTAGGTTTGATACTAAACAGTAAATTGGTATGTTTGTACAGTATACAATGTTTAAAAAATGTATTTGTTTGCTGTAATAAGCTGTTTAATGGTAGGGCTGTTATTTTTATTCTATTTTTAAATCATAGGCATTTTCAGTCGATTTGTTTTACCCTGAGAAATATTCACTGCATTCAAAAATAAGACAACAACATCCCCATATAACCTCCCCTATATGGATGATATGTTTACTAGGCCTGTATATACAGACTCACCACCTTGAATCAGACTTTCTATATTTAAGCTTTATTGATTTGGCTAGTTTGATTTCTCTATGCAGCATCCATAAATATATCGGCCGGTACATGACAGTAAGTCACACACTCGTCCATCGCTCACCTCATTCTGGATTCTCATTCGAAATGGAGTAAAAAAACATCAAAGGCAAACAGAAGAGCGCATGAATTAATTAACAATTTGAAGTTGAACGTTTGTACACAGAGCGCTGTGGTGAATTGCTATTCATTTGGAATAAGACACTTATCACACCCGTGCAGACTGCGAGAAACACCTCACACCAAGTTGTATTGACAGAAAAAAGTCTTAAACTGAAAAGGAGAATTATTCACTTCACAAGCCTTTTTAGGTCTTCAAAAGACACCGACATGCTACTAAAATATTCCGTAAAATTAATAATATCGTACGTTCACGCTCCTTCCCGCATTCGTGGCTCGTGGCAACGGTTGGGTGTCTATTTTTAGTCGTGTACATTTTTCTAGCAGTGACCCTCCATCCAGATCTGTTCTCTGTCATCCTCTGCAGTACGAGTTCATTTCTAGCATGCCCAGTGATGTTTGCTAACGCGCAGATATGGAAGCTAATTTCGTTTGCGCGTTATTTGTCAGTTTTATTTTCATTAACTTCTGGGCACGTTGATTGATGAACTAACAGATGCTCCATAAATCAACGAGGAACAACATGGTGCAGACACAGACTTAGGCCATCACTTAAAAGATCAACTACAGCATTCGATATAAATGAAGATGAAACTCCTGTTGGAGCAGTTTTTAATGACTTTACTTTACTTGGCTCTCATCTTATAAGGAGCTGACACTTGAAGCATGGGTGCAATCTGTGCCCATTTACAAAGTTCAATACCCCAAACACCACCTCGCCAGTGTCCCTCACTCAATATGTTAGGTAATCGCAAAATGTATAGTATTTTTCATATAAGAAGGCAAGCGGAAAAAACTGCAAAGGGCGTGCAACCACTATAAATGGTAATTGTCCTACTTTACAGTGCCTTGTATGAAACGCAGTCCAGTTTATAAATGAGACCCCTCTGCGAGCTCCTCTCCCCGAACGCTCCCGCCAGCCAGCCCCGTTTCAAATGATTCGGCCTTTGCTTTAACTTTAAAGGGTGTATGTCACCACTCCTCCTCCTTCAAACATGTAGGTGTCGTGTTAGCTTTCTACACTACTTGGCTGCGTAATTCTCCATCATTCCCTTAATGTGGGGTTTGATGTCTGAATATATTTCACTAATGGATCATAAATAAAAATGACCCAGGTCAGCCACGAGCAAATTAGTAAATTAGTTTGCAGCTTGCCAGGGAGATGGATAGTCTTTAGTCAACCTACACAAGTCATGCAGAACACTGTTGGGATGAACAGATGCACTCAAGAAAATAAATAACAGGGCACGAAAGGAAGATGATAGTCATTCCAAACCGCAAAGTTGTCAAATCTCCATCTTAAATAGTGCCATGTCCTGTAAATGTGATGCGTCGGGCAAAAAATATTTCTTTCTTTCCTTTTCTTCTCTCCTCTCTATAATGACAGTGCTTGGCATTTTCCCGCTTGTTACCCAGAGTTCATTTCCTGACAGTCTGAGACGTATCCAATAAAAAAACTGGGAAGCAGTATTCAATATTGCACCTCCGCAGAGAATCCATGTTTTGTCACTGCTGTCTTCTTTGTTCTTGACATTTCTGGGGTGCAAAATGTCTATTATGACTTTACACCGTTATGTTTCACATGAATTCACATTAACGCATTTCCAGAAAAATGATCATTTGTGCTTTCAGCTACTGATCTCAGTCCATTATTCTGGTCATGAACCAGCCGTAGCAGCTTTAAAGCTCATAATGCGGTAGCGGAGAGGGGAAATAGGCAGGAAGGAGTAAAAATGTCAAACTCAATGAATTCATCACAGAAACGTGTACAGTGCGGCATTTTCAAACCGCCGTATAAGAGAACGCCGTGCTCTCAATGGCCACCTATTTGATTTTCTACGAATTACGATAATTTAACAGAGCTATAGATCGTCTTCAATACTGAAAATACAAGACCTGAGTGCTGAAATGGACGTTGTGGTCACAAAAAAGGCAGTACAAAATTAATGTCACAATCTGTTTGCAACCACATCATTTCATGCTATCGCAGAGCCGGGATGGAAAATGAAGACTCTTATCTGTGAGAGTCGTATTGATTGAAGGTGCTATGGTAAGAATTTTCAGATAGTCAATTACTGCATTGAGTTCTCTTTTTGTCATTGTCTTTGTCTGTGTGGTACAATCACTGCAGAAAAGGAGTAGTGTCATGTTTTGTAGCGTCAATCTCTCAAACGCTCGAACACTGTTTAAATGAAGTGTACAGGCATCTGAAATGTAAGATAAGACCCTAAAAACCATTATGTTGAGCTGAATAAGTAAAAGCAGAAAGCAGGTGGGTGGAGTTATTTCTTCCTGATCTAACCTGTATATAAATAGATGGAAAAAGAAAAATAACTTGAACAAAATCACCTAATACATTACCATTGTCGGGTGTAACAAGTTACTAAGTAATTAGTTACTGTAATTTAATTACATTTCCCTTGAAAAAGTAATGTAAGGGATTACTCTTCCTTTTGATGTAAGTGAACTTAATACTATGTAATATATTCAATAGTGGAAATGACATCAAAATTATAAGTCTAACTTTAAATATATGCTTTAGTATATCCTTCTCACATTTATATAGTTTGGTCATTTAATCAGAATAGTTTATGTAGTTGTTTATTATTTATTTGAATGAATTAAATTAGCTTTTTCATGTCTATCCTCAATCAAGGTTGTTATTCAGTAGGATATAGAAAGTAATTAGTACTAAATACTTTTTGGAAAGTGTAATTTGTACAGTAATCTAATAACACGATTGAATATGTAATCAATAACTAATAACTTTTTTCAGAGTAACTTATTTACTTGTACATTACCAAACAAAGAGTATTTAAACTTACCCGTCAAGGTTATTTACAGTAATGTATATATAAATGTACTGTACTGCTGAATTGAGATACAGAGCTTGGATTTTTCATACTTTGTTGGCCCACGAAAGCTGACTGTTAGCGCTTATAATAGCTATTTTTGGCTGTGGCTCCAGCATTGCCTGACAGCGTATTTGGCACATGGAGGGTGAGAGGGGGAATCATCAGAAATCAACTTTTTCTATCAGCTCAGAGCAATTGACTGATGATTCATCGCGACATCTCTGCTGATTTCCAAATGAAAGGCAGGAGCTTGCTGAATAAACATTCAGATGATTGGCACCACATTGAGTTTGTGGATTCTTTGATTGCACAACGGTTTTATAATATGTGTTTTTGGCATAATGCTAGTTTATTCATATCTGACTCATGCTATAGGTGACTGTGATGGGGGATGACACTTTGTGGCGATGGCGAGTACAGTACGTGTGACAGTTGTGCTACTTCAGTGCGAAATCCTGTGTTTTATTATATTATATTAAAGGGATGTTTCACACAGAAATTAACATTATATCATCATTTTATTAAATGACTCTTGTCATTTGAAACTTGTATGACTTTTCTTTCTTCTACAGAACCCAAAAGAAGATATTTTGAACAATGTTGGCAAGCGAACAGTGGCAGTACCCATTGCTTTGCATTGGTTTTTTGGCTGTACAATAGAAGTAAATGTAACGGGTTTTGCTGTACATAACAAGCGCACGACGAAGAGAGTATAATCCAATGAGTACTTTAATAACAAAAACAGGAATCAAAGCAGGAAACACCACCACACATAACATAACCAAAGGCAGACAATGAACTAAGGAACAGACAGGGTTTAAATACACAAAAGTAATGATCTAACTAGACAAGACACACCTGAACTGAATATGAAATTATTAGAAACCACTGAAACAATCGAGGGAGAACTGAACCAATAATGACATCAATACACAATGGAAACTAAAGACTACAACTGAGACAGTGAATGGGTGCCGCCGTTGTTTAGTTTCCAATATTCCTCCAAAAATATTTTTGTGTTCTGTAGAAAAAGTCATACAGGTTTTGAAATGACAGAAGGGTGAGTTGAAGACTAAATGAAGACTGGTCATTGGTTTAGGTTTGTTTACTGGTTTATTTTATGTGCATTTACAAAACATTTATGCCTTTTTTTTTAACTAACGCATAGTGTTTTCAGGGTTCAGTAACACTTTTATGTTGTTAAATGCAATATTTACCAAGTTTACATTGCACTGATGTGTAGTGTTTAGTATTTTAGTATTAGAAAATATGATCAATTTAAAACCCCATTCGTGTCCAATAATGACTATTTTTCCCAGAACATATGAATCTCTAATTATTAAGTTTTATGTGCATGCGGCCCACTTTTCCCCTGTGCACAATGGAAACACAAACTGCCACAATAATAAATAGTCTAGTTCTACTATTGCGTTGGCACCTGAAACATGAACAAAAAACTATAATATTTGCTTATTTAAATATAGTTTTATATGTACAGCTGTTGTGTACATGTACAGTGGAGCGTGGCACACATACAATCTATATACACAAGGTTACTGAAAACAAACCCTTGGAAACCGATTCTGTGATGTGTGGCCAAATTCAAATGGATGAGTCCACCCATAGTGCTCGTAGCCAACTCATGTTAACGTTTTCCAGATATGCAAAATAACAGTCCCTGTATTACTCTTACCTTAATTTACCTCGCGGTCTCCATGAAGGTGAACAAGCATTAAGAATAGATGCTGAGGGGTTCAACCTAAATTAAAATGTATTTTTAAAAGGTGCCAGGACCGGTCCGTACCCCGGCACGGGTCTATATGCAGCGCTCCCTTGTCATGCTCAAGGTCACGAGGGGCGAGGAGTTTTAATTGAAAATGAAATTGTCTACCTGATGGGTTCACCTAATTATGAAATATTAGAGTTGAGAGCGCAGATCAAGAAAGTGAGAAATGATGAAGGGATCACCTTGAATATTACGGTTGGTCATGTACTACCCTCTTGCTGACCAATGGCAACTAATCTTATCTCCAAATTAAAGCCTGTGCTGTCTGTCCTCAAAGCAGAAATACAAATCCCACATAATAATGAATGTAATAAAAAAGCCCCCGTCTGTTCAGAATTGCCAGCTCCTCAAACCCAAGAATAGACCTCATTGTCTTGGTTTTCCGCTACGGGGGCGAAACATCATTATCATGCATATGATATCGGCTTCGGTGTAGAGTTGTGCGAAGACCTTGAGGAAGCTCGAGAAGGCAGCCGAACGGGCTTTGATGACAAGTGGCGACGCTAAGCCTTGTCCCTGGCTTCACAACATGATGACAAAAGCATATGACATTTGGTCCGTGGACTTTCTGTCTTTCCATGCCATCGCCATTGCACGCTAATGGGTCTTGACATTACAGCTGTAAGAGATGCCAAGCATAAAATGTGACAGATAAAGGGTTATCTGGGGAATAGAAAATACCTAGAACAAGACGCCCTGCCCATCCCGTGCCTTTCGACTCCTCTGGCATTGCAGGACAAATGACCAGAGCTTATCTAGAGGTGGATAGAGACACAATCCAGTGCGTATGGTGTTAATGTTTGATAGTAGTCGCCTCAGGCAAGACACAAAAACTCAAGGCAATGAGGTCAATAGGTTTTGGGCAGTCTATTGAGCACAGCCCTCTGGCTATTTTCTATTCTGTACGCTCTCTGGATATCGTGTCCTTCTGAGGCCCCTTCATCATGACTGGGTGTCTTTTTCCAGTTCCATTGTGTGTCTGCAGCTTTTGAGTCCCAGACCCATGGAGTTTATCTCCCTCTTTTGAGTTTGTTTGTGTATTGATCGCCATACCGTATTTCATATTTCAGTCTTTTAGAGGACACGACTGAACGTGGTGCTCTTCGGTCTACCCTGATAAGCATTGCAAATAGACTGAGAAATGTTAGAGCAGAGGAACGTTTGTCCTTCCGTTCAACTGATGCTTCAAATGACGAATGACAGCAGCTGAGACATTTTAGAAGAATAAATGTGACATTATTGAGAGGACGGACAAAAATACTCTAGGTACCTGTGTTTTTTTCTGTTTTGCTTAAATCAGACCTACAGTAGGCATCCAATAAATAATATCAAACAATGTTTTCCTGATGCAGGAAGCTACAGGCGTCATTCATTTAACTTTTGACTTTTTAAAAATAAATTAAATTAGTGATGCTCTGATACTAAATTTATCTACCGATATCTGCGATACCGATACATTTTCTATACACAGAACACTTTATTGCATTTTCCTGTCCTCTTTTGATTAACAGGATGTATCGACACCAGTCATCGGCTGTTTATTTTTAAGAGTGTATGTAGAAAAAATGCTTTTAACCACCGATAGCGATTATTGGCCGATATATCAGTGCATCTCTATATAAATCTAACCGTTCACATTTACATTTATTCATTTGGCAGATGCTTTTATCCAAAGTTAGTTACAACTAGAAGAGCATTGAAACATTTTGTCAACAGGCTAAACAGTACTGTTAGGTACAAGGCCATACTACTAGGAGGATTAAAGCTGGAATAAGCTAAGGAGAGAATGAACAATAAGGTTTATTATTTTAGTTTTGACAGACAGACATACCGAGTTATTGGTTTGTCAAATAAATGTGGAACAGGGTTTTTTTGCTGTTTTTTAAACTTCTGAAGGATTCTGCAGTTCGGATTGACGCTGGTAGTTCATTTCACCAAAGGGGAACCGAATAAGTTAAGATTTTTGCAAGTGATTTGGTGCCTCGCTGTGATGGAACAACCAGGCGTCGCCCATTTTTAGACCACGTTTACATAACATGCAAAAAGAAATACTGCTCATTTTTTAATTCTTAGTACCCCTAAGTAGTTATTCTGGTTCGCAGAAAACAAAACAAATACACATATTGTGGCTGTAATACATTCGGGTGAATAACATCTTGAGGCATTTTGATAAGCTTTAAGGTTTTATTATATCCCACTTTTGACCCAAATACAGGCTTGGAATTTGTTTCATTCTAACAATTGCACGGCCCAAAATGAAAGACCCCCTGAAATATGTTTTGATGTTTTTGCTCTATTCCCATCTATCACATCTGTCTACCCAGTAACTCGCTTAGTGGCTTTGTTGGTCTGTGTGAGAGAGAATTTATGTGTGTGAGAGTGCTGGTTTGCGTGCATGTACACCCATGGAAATATATCACATGGCACAAAGACGAAAACCAAAGATTTAATGGTGTATTTTAGAAATAAGAATTACACTTGCTGCCCGTTGTGTGATTACGTGTGAGAAATCAGATTCTGGTTTAACGTCTTATCTATATTCTGGGCCTTGCAGAAGTGCCGGTGACAGGCGTCTGACAGGTAGACAGTGGAGTGTAGGGGAAGAGAGTGGAGAAAAACATGTCTTTGAAAGAGGAAACCCTGAAACTGTCGGCTGTATGGACACTCTAAATATATATTCATATGAAGGCATGCATATAACACATTCATCTCAAGATATTAAGTGTTCAGTTCGCTGGTCTTATATAAGCAAATGTTATGTTGTACAATAAATAAAGACAAACAATAATATTGTGTTTCCAAAGGGTGACTATTGTTATAATGCGGTGTGATTTTCCATGCGTTCCACAGGGAGACGCTTTGTTTTGGTGGAAGCGTAAAAACATGTTTTTATGTTTATTTACGCAAAGTAATTTCCAGAAGAAATTAGACGGGTATATGTGTGGACGACCCATAATAATAAGAAATATATTATGACAAACGTATAAAACATATTCAGATGTTTCAAAACTGATAGCATGCGGTCTTGATGTCTGAAAGAGTTTCCGTTCCCTGGAGAACGCAGGCAGACAGAGAGACTTTAAAAGAGTGCTGGGTCAGAAGGTATGAATGTGTATTTGCACACAAAAAACACCCAGGAACAATCGTCGCCTTTCATTTTCCTGAGAGTGAGGGGAGCAGAAATGGTAACATCTTACATTTTCAATAAACAGTTTCATTTTTTACAATTTGATTTATTGAAATCATCATACCCCCTGAGGTATCCCCGGCCATCTTTAATAATTCAAGCTTCAAACTGCAGGATGCCATCACAACGCATTTGAAGTCATTACAAAAATCAACTCACTATTTGTTACAGCAACACTGCCGAGTGATTCACAGATTTATCAGCACTTTGTCGCCATGATACGATTGCTCTCTTCCAAAACCTTGTAATGCATTATAAGCAGAATTGTTTCCTAAACAGAGAATACAATCCCAGAATTCATTGCAATAAGCTTGATTAACAACTAACTCTGAGGTTGAGGGTGAAATAAGGGTTATGACAAATAAACCATAATATTGTATTCATAATTTTTTTTTAATGTGATTTTCCCTTTTTTTAAATCAATATTATTTGTCAACCTTAATGTTTATCAATGGGTTTTGCAAATATCTTACCAATAAATAATTAAAAGTTTGAAATACATAAAAAAGTAAATGTCAACTTTGACAACTCAACTCAACTCAACTCAACTCAACTCAACTCAACTCAACTTTATTTATATAGCGCTTTTTACAATTTTCATTGTTACAAAGCAGCTGTACATGAGACACATTTAATACAAGTATGAATTCTAAAGCAGCCCCCCCGGCCAGGCAGATAGTGCAAAACAATATGCAAACGGTGGTGAGGAACCCAAAACTCCCATCGAGAAAAAAAACCTCAAGGGAACCCAGGCCCAACCAGGGGATTCCAGTTCCCCTCTGGCAAAAGCTGCTGCCTCTGCACAAGCTCATCAGTGCTTGCACAACAAGGCTTAATAAAAATATAAAAATTAAAGATTATCATTAACAATCTAATAGCATTTGAAATGTTGTAGAAAAAAACAAAGTTGTCGCGTCCTTTATCCAGCTCTATCCTCTTAGCACTTGTCAGGTCACCGCTTCCCATTCTCAGCTCTGCCATCAGGTCTGGGCATGAACTGCATCCTGCGGTAACCTTGGAACAAAGAGACAAGACTGGCTGAGAGTAGAGTACTGTTCTGCACTCTTTGATGCAACAAGTACATCATTTGTTGTTGGATGTGTTCCTGGTTCCGGTTGATCTAAATAATGCAGCCTAAATCCTCTGAGGATTAATATTATGGAGGTGTAGTGTATGCAAGATTAAAAAGATGAGTCTTTAGTCTAGATTTAAACTGACAGAGTGTGTCTGCCTCCCGGACCGTGCAGGGAAGAATATTCCAAAGTTTAGGCGCTAGATAAGAAAAGGATCTACCACCTGCACTTGATTTTGAAATTCTAGGTATTACCAACTGACAGGACCCCTTAGAGCGTAATGTACGTGGTGGTCTGTAATACAATAGAAGTTCATTCAAATACTGCGGCGCTAGACCATGTAGGGCTTTATAGGTAATAAGCAAGATCTTAAAGTTAATGCGATGCTTTATAGGTAACCAGTGCAAGGTTGACAGAACCGGGGTTATATGCTCATACTTTTTTGTACGTGTAAGAACTCGAGCTGCCGCGTTTTGAACCAGTTGCAGTTTTTGTAATAGGCCCGCAGGGCAACCACCTAGAAGTGCATTACAGTAATCTAGTCTTGATGACAACACAGTATTCAATAATTTATAATCTAAAAATTTTTTTCCATTTCTGTAAAAATGATTTGTTGATTTAACTTAAAAAGTTAAGTTACCCAGCTGCTTAAAATGTTGTGTTAATTCAACTTTAAAATTTGAGTTAACTTTACAACTTTGGATCAAATTCACGTAATAACCAATATTTTTGTAAATAGGTTCGGCAGCTGGGTAACTTTTTTATTTGAAACAACAAATCAATTGTTACAGTGAGTGAATGTGACCATTCAAGCTTTCGCAAGGACAGCGACAACATAATATTTTATGTGGTGCATATCTTTTTGGTTCTTGGAGTAGTGCTCTGTCAGCTTATCAACGTGTTTTCGTCAAATTCTATTCAAATCAATTGTAAGTCACTATTCGCGTGTCGAGTTGCTGCCTATATAGCACTCCAAATCAATCACCGGAGATCGCATGACAGTTTGGATGCTGCCTATTTAGGCGATGCCCAGAGAAGCAGCTCAATAGTTTTTTTAAAAGACCCTTGTCTCCTACCATACGGCAGGTAATGTTTTATTGGAAAATGCAAGAAACTTTTCAAATAAAAGCCCTCACCCCACAGCATCGCAGTTATTCTTAGCTCGTTTCAAACAATTGGATCTGGACCTTCCTAGAAGCGGATGTCGAACAGAAAGCGCATCACTCCGGGGCATATATCACAGACACAAAGAGACTCGGAAGGTTGTTTATTAAATATTTCTAACAGCTAATTAACCGCCCCCAGTTCTCAGGGATCGCCATTGTTACAGATTCTATCATTAGCAGGTACATTCATTTCCTGAGACAATAGAGCGAGCCTGGCAACTGGCTTTTTGTCCTGCCAGTAAAGGCGTAAAAGATGGCCCACCTTTGATGCTATATACTCACTATCTGCCTGACCATAGAGGCAGTTACCAAAATATATTGCTCAGGGAAAAGAACAAATCACAAGTGACTAACAGATATATTGCACATCTAGAGGCGTAGTTTATTCCCATCCCAAAGGAATGCATTGAAGGTGTACAGCGTTCTGTGAGTTGAAGGCCTACTTTGGTGTTCCTCTGTAGATGCTTCTTCTATGGCTGTGGAGTTCAAAGCGGTACATCTGCACATCACAAGGAACCAATGTGCATCAATTTGACGTCTATACCCGTTTTAGGTCTTTTAAGATATTTTCCTCTTATTTGATATCTTATTTCCCCACAGATACGTTGCATTGTGGTAAACGCATCAAAAACAACCCTAAAGGTATACCTTAAAGCCTATCCGCAGATGTTCTTGCTAAGTCTAAAAACATATTTCTGAGGGCTACCCTTGGTAACTGAGTTCAAATCAGCCACCGTGGAGAACATCCCAGCTTTACAAACTGATATGAATGGCGAGTGAGTTTTGGAATAGACAGTGCGCGGCTCTGTCTGTGCCCTTACCTCCAAAGCTTCCTGTAATCTCTCAAACATATTGCTTCATCCATCTTTGTTATCTCTTCATAAGAACACTGTCTCGGTATACAAAGGCGGATATTTTACCCCGAAGAAATTGTTTCCTTCCTTTTACATTTCAAAACGCATTACCCATTGAACGTTTCACTCCGCTGTCAGATGTCTGCATATGCAAATTTTGCTTTTTAAGTTATTTATTTTTGCAAAGCATGTATATGTGATGTCTTACACATCATCGTTATGCCTTATGCTACACATTGCATTGCAACTTTTCATTAATAACTGTTTTTTTATAACGCATTCAGCACCTTTTCCTGGTTACATATTTACAAGAATATGATGCATTATTATATATGAGATCACTCTTTTGCTTTTGACGTTGTATTATGTTCTATCATATATAAAAAAATCTTCATACTGCATTAAAACTACGGCTACAATTATTTGGGTAGTCGACAGATGATAGTTTCAGAAAGTTTACCTGCGGTTTGACACCCTGTACTTAATCTATTTTAAAAAGCGTTTCGCTCATTACTTTATGAGTATTATGCATACAGTTTTCATGACCTCATATTAATTGAGAGTCTACAAGGAATATTTCTACTTGCATTTGCATTTGCATTTGTAACGTAAAATTAATTTATCACACCGCAGGATCTCTTAAAAAATAAACTAGTGGAGGCGAAAAGGTGCTTTAAAAACAATAAAAAAAGATGAAACGATGATCAGTCACGGCACCTTAGCCATACAGTCTCTTAAACATCCTAAACATAAAATCTTGACGTTGATTTAAACAAAAAGAAGCAATATGACGCATGACCTGCTCTTTTATTAGCGCATAAAACAGACTATATGGTATATTATAATGCACAAAAAAAACATATTAAGGCTTCATTTTTTTGCACTTTTTAGATTTTGCTTGACTGTATTGTTTCTCTTCACATGCCGGCCCATGCACGAAATAAGTCCTTTTGGCAGAGAGGCATAGCGCAGCGTGGATCTTGTAGCACTCTCTATGTTATTATCGTGATCAGTGCTGATTGCTGATTGTTATGGTGTTTGCACCTCTCGTCTATTCAACCCATGCTGTGTGTTTGGCCAGTGCTGATTGTGTTGATGCTAACACCCCCCCTCCTCTTACCTTCCTAATGGAGAAGAGGCCCAAACACAGAAGAGCAGATGAGAGCCGGAGCCCCACCAGACATAATGAACACCGAACAATCAAGACCATCAGTCGACGAGAGAGAGACAAAAAAGTCAAGTAGCTCTATGAGTACAGCGGTCCCCGCCCCCCCCCCGAAAACAGCTTCAATTTCCTTTACCTCTCCTTTCCACCTTAAATCACGTAGAGAGGGATGTTTTGGAAGATAATACATCGCCGTCTTGTTCTTTGAGTGGCAGCGTGGAGACTTTTATACTTATTTCCAGATCAGACGGCGAATGGAATCTTTTATCCCGTGCTTGTTTTTAATCAACGCTAACAAAAGGGAAGACAGTGGAGAGAGTTTGACCCGCTGTGTTGGGGGACCAAGCTCTTTCTGTGGTCACTTTGTCCTTGATTTTGTTCTGTTATTTGTTTTGCTCTTTTAATCTCAGCCAAGTCAATAATATTCTTTGTTGTCTGAAAATGGTGTGTCGGAAAAAAAGGTCTCCCTCTTTTGTTGAAATTACCTGCCTGTGACTTCTCTCTCCTCAGTACTCGGGATGAAGTAATCATTAAATGTTGTTTTCTGGCCGCAATTACTTTCCATTGCATTGGGTCAAACACAGCATGGATGGAGAAGAGAGCGAGGTGGAGAAGGGTGGGGGTTGTGGGAGGAAAAAGAGGAGATACGAGACGTTTGATTTGTGAGTCATTCAGCAAAAGAAGATATTTGTAAGAATTTGTTTAAGTACATACAAAAAATTAACTTGTGTCATTAAAACTAATTACATTTGAAGAGGAAGTGACATCATTCAAGCTTTCCCCATTTTTTTTTCATTTTAAACTGTTTCGCCCATCAGATTCCCTCCAGTTCCGAATATCTTTTATTAGCACATGTGTTAAAATAATGTTCGAAATAATAGAAATTTCAACTTTAAACATCACGTTCAAAAATTAAAAGCCATCTATCTCATTGAATGATTTATAAAGTAGGCAATGTGGGCCTGTTCGAGAGCTCGGCTGATATACGTACAGCAAAGACCTGCAGACTCTCCACTGTGATTCAGCCATTGTGACTGCTATAAATGAACAAATCACTTTTTCATTGCCGCAATGTGAAATACGCGTCTTAATTTAAACTGTGTTGAAGTGCTGTCAGTAGACTCCACCCTATTGAGAGAGCTGGCATATTTCATACTAGCCAGCTCATGAAATTTAAAGCATCCTATTACTGCCACTGAGGTTTTTATTTCAAACGAATTAAAGGTCCAGTTTAGGAAATATGCTGTCATCTAGTGGTGAGGTTGCTAATTGCAAATAAAGGCTTGCCCCTCCCTTTTGAAGCACTATTGTGCGTGACACAGGACTAAGATGTCGTTGCATTTTCACATCTTCACCAATGGAGATAAAGTATTTACGAAACACACTCTGTAGTGCAGTTTGTCCGTTTAGGGCTACCATAGAAACAACATTGCGAATTCCATGATAGGGGACACGCTGTGATAGAAATAGCTCATTCTAAGGTAATAAAAACATTACGCTTCATTATGTTAGGTCTTTATATACCTCTGTATATGATATTACATTTCTGTCAATAGATCCTTCAAAAAATTAACCTTTAAATCAAGTAGGTTTGAAAAAAATACTTAAATACTATTTCACAGTATTTGTAGTCTTAATTAATGTAGTCCAGACCCATCAAAATATTTTATTATGTAAAATAAATATAGAAAACACTGTAACTGGATGATTATAATAAAAAATCTACTTTTTGTCAGTAACAAAGCCTGGGTCACCGTTGTTATTATGTATCTGTAAAGTATGACAACATTCTTAGAAAGTGTGAATGCTGTAATCCTGTGTAGGCTTGGATGCTGTGAATACGCTCGTATTGTCGACTATATTTGTTGTGCAGGTGTGAAAAATGATAAACAAGTGGGGAATTGGGAAGATGCAAGTCTGAACATTCGCCAAGCAAAAGTTGATGCTTCCGCAAGCAAGTTGTTCTTTTTTCACTGCGAAAAATATCCTTCTTTTGTGCCAGATTTTCATTCAAACACAGGAATTGAACATGTGCTGCCCTGAAGTTTAGTGCGGCGGATTAACAGATGGTGGGATGTGTACTTTACGTATTTGGGGGGCCATTATTCAAAAACATACTCTGTCGTCTGCTGGACCCCAGAGCAACTCAGCTGTGCAATTGTGAATTACAGCTTCCTTCGGAAATTGTCATGCTGTTCTGTCTATTAGTTATTTCATCTCAACAAGGGTATTTTCCCTCGTGTGCTTTATATAGAATTCCACAGCTCTTATGAAGTAATTAATTACACTGATTAGCAAGTCAGGAAACTATTTTATCAAGATGATTTATACAATTTATATATGAGGTATTCGTGATAATGATTTATAGAATTTGTGTTACTTTTAGATTTATTTAGCAAAATTGATGACTCACCCAGACACATGTTAATAGTAAACACGTTGGCTTCTTACATTTTTTAAACTATTCTACTGCTTTTTACAAATTTTTTAAATGTCATACTGTATATTGGTGTCACCATCAGTTTTAACGTTCGAAAACAACACTTCCCTTCCACCTGAAAAAACTGGTGTGTGTAATATGTCTTTGAATTTTGGGGTAAAACTTTACAATATGCTGTATTTGTTAATATTAATTAATGCATTAGCTAAAATGAACAAACAATGTGTTATGATCCTGTCCTCCTTGTCAGACGTTTTAAAGTTTTGTGGACAAGGTTGTGACAGTACCGTGTCTTTTGTGCTTGTCGTGTTATGTGTGCCTTGGCTCCGCCCCCTCGCTCACGTCTATCTTCCCATTAGTGTTTCATTCCCTTCACCTGCCCATTGTGGGAAAAACTTTGTTATGAGTCCTTTATTATTTATAGTTTACCCCCATCGTGGATTTTTCTTTAATAAAGCCTTTGTGCATAACTTCTGTCCTGCGTATGGGTTCTCTGTCAAAACTCCTGACACAGTGAACAGTACACCGTAAATAACTCATAACTCTGTTTTTCGCAGCTTTTCCACATATAATGTCCAAAAAACTTTTTTACTTTTGTAATTTACAGAACTTTACAGTTTTACATGATTTTATACCATATGGCCAATAACAGTCAAATCACAGAAATAGACCATTTACAAGAAAAACATAAAAATGTTATTTTACGATGAAAAAACGTTTACAGAATATTTCTCGTGCCCCAGATGCCGAAAATTTTCTGTTTTTTCCAGATTTTTTTATATTGTACTTTTACAGCATTTTTTTTTACTGAGTTCTAGTCATTTTCTTGTCAAATTAAAGCATTTATTAATTCATTTTAAAGTACAACTTGTATCTGTTAACATTAGTTATATTAACAAGACCAAGAGTATTGACATTAACTATTAAAAAAATGTCTCTGCACATTGCATAAGAGCTATATTGCTCATTGTTAGTTCATGCTAGCTAATACCTTTACAAATACAGTTACAAATACAAAGTGTAAGAGAGACCTTAACAGTTTTTCGATTCTAAACTTGATAATTACAATGTGTCACATAGTTGTCATCAAAATGACTTTGCAAGGTCTAGCAATGCAAGTGCTCAAATACAGAAGTCTCAGCAGTGCATAAAATATGCCATATAGCTCCATGCATCTTGGAATTTCCTTAACATATTGCAGTCGCCGGAGTGTTGCATGCCCTTGGCCTCCGGTTGTAATTTATTTTTGCGATGCATGTCACAGTTTACATCCCACTGTACATTTGTACATTTGGGACTTCATGAATATATAATAGCAGAGAGCGGTGTGAAATCATACGGATCTCCTCTGCAAAAGTAAAAGTGTAAATCACTCATAAGCAGCGATGAAATATGAGAGTGCTGTTGGAGTGGGGCTGGTGATGAAATGCATCTAGCCTGCAGTAAGTGGCCTTTCCCTGATTCATGAGAATGAAAAGTGGGGCTCTTATTTCACCTGATGGTTGTGTCCAACCCTTGAGTGAAAAATGGCATCTTTCCCCTTGTAAAACACCCATGGGGTTAAATAGCTCCATTATTATTAATGATCATCCCTTTGCCAATCTAGATGTAGAGTCAGAGTGGGTGTGTAATGAAATGATAAAGTCCATGTAATTACAAACTCAATTATTATCTTTCAAATTTCATTTACTGTAGTTAGTCGGTACTGGATTAGTTTGGAGCCCGTGCCCTTTGTTTAATATATATGACAGACGTACATGGACATGCAGTGTACAGTATATCAATTCCTCCCAATTTATGTGGAGCAAGAAAGTCCAGTTGTAACCAGCCTAAGTTGTAGGATGGTTAAACTGTAATCGTATCTTTAACTTCGCACTGATATTCTATCCTGCCTTGTTCTTTTTCTTTCCCAGTGGGTTCCAGCTCCACTGACATCAAGAGCACCAATTAAACGGATGTAGAATTTGCATATATGGCTGAAATGATACTAAACTTTGATCAAATATGCCACAGTGTACCCCCTCTGTGGATATGTTTTGGCTTAACGAACTTTATTAGGACTCATTACTTGATCATTTGCATTTCTGAAACACAACCCTTAAACTTATACTATGAGCTCTTGTGAAACTTTCATTTGTGCTGTTCTACAAAGACTGTTTCTTCTCATCGAATGCAAAAAGCCACACTGAAGGTTATCTTCTAGAAATCTAATTACAAATGAAATTTATTGGGGTCGTTCTATAAATATAATGTGGGATCTCATCTGTCTTCAATAGAAGGCACCATTTCTTATTTTCATAGTATAACCTCCACAATACCACCACTACATTTGGAAAAAGCCAAAAAACTGGTATTCAAAAATAAAACTTTAGTTTAACTTCAACTTTTATAGTTTGTCTTAATTTATATTTAAGATATTTGGCTATTGTTAAAAAAATAAATTCCTTGTGATATACTTTATTTTATGTGTGCGAAAAAACATTTCAACTACCCATTAGTAGAACTCCTTTCAAAAAGGCTTTATATTGCATTATAATTTGCAGTGTTACACTTATTTTAACAGCAAATTTTCTATGAAATGTTTTGTGTCTATGAAAATGTGTGTACAGTATACTTATACCATGTAATTAGTAGTTTTTGGCTTTCCTGTTGAATATGTTAACTGATGTCAAGTTACTGTACACTGTGTAATATCCAGTGAAGGTTAATACAGTAAATACATTAAGGGTACACAAGGGTACAAAAAACAAAATTCTGAATTTACATAAAAAAGTATTATGCTGTATTGTCAGAAAATTAGCAGTATCATTGAATTACTAAACCATCTTATTTGCATATAGCTTTACTTTTCTTAACTTTGTCATATTGCTGGACATTCACACTGCGTCGCCAAGGGTCACTGTCACTCATGTTGCCCGTATCCGCCAACTCCCTTTGAAACTGAATGACTTTAGGCCTCTTCTTTGCAGCAGACTGTTGTCAGTGTCTACGCCCTTTGAAACCTGTAAAACACTTTTGCAAGAAAATTACATTTAGTTCATTAAAATTCAAAGCAGACTTCCCTCTTGTGACATAAAGCTCACAGCTTCACGCAGAAACATGCTGTAGGTGGTACAGAGCCTGGTTTCTTAAGCTCGACGGTCTACCAGATAATGTTTAGACAGGCGAGGGAGAGAGAGCGAAAGGGAGAGAGATGATGTTCTATATTTATGCAATTAGCCCTCTAATTGGTAGTAATGGGTTTGCACATGCTAACATAATGACTTGAGTAATCATCTCTGTGGCATCCTTGATGTAAATCCCATCAAGATATATTCAGGTCGTGCTGCTTTGCTTAACAGCCCTGTCACAAACTGTCACTTGTGCGTATTGTCTCATGCCAGCTTGTCATTGTACTATAAGTTGTGTGTTTTATTCTAGTGTCTGGTTGGGCTGTCATTAGGGGGACAATCAGAATAATTGTCCTGGACTGATGCAAAGATCCTCTATGCTATTCAATCGCAACAACATAGACAAACATGGCCCAAAGCGGTTGACCTCCGTAAAGGATCAATAACTGTCCAGTAGTTTTCATTTAATTTAAAACAATCATTATACAATAAAATATTAATATAGATTGTTCTTTAATGAGCCACTAGCTCGACTGATTGAGCGTCTATATACTGTATAGTACATACTGGACCTGGTGGACAGGTGTCCCGCTTGTGAAAAAATGTTGTCTTGGGCCCTTTGATGCTTTGCACAGATCCTGTTTTCTGGCTTGAAATGTTCAATTCTCTCAAATACTGTTGTTTGTGTTTCGTTTTTGGAAATGCCATATGTCACATCCTAAGCTAGTCTTTATTGTTCATGTTAATTGTTTGTTTTCCCGAACACTTCAGGAGCTTTTCTTGTTGTTATTTTCTTTCCCCAAGGATAGCACTGTCGTGCAGTCTGGTACGTCTTTGCAGATAGCGAGATGTAACAAACCCCACAATGTTCAGCTTTCAATGCTCACTTTCTAATGCGTTAACTTCATAGGTTAAAGAAGATCAAGACTGTTTTCTTCGCTTAAAGAACAATTAAACTGAGATCTTTGAACAAAAGACAAGGCCTTTGCCGTCCTTAATTCAGGAGCTATCTTATTATCAACCTGTGGGCCAATCTCTGACAACAGTGTCGGACAATGTTTGCCGGGGAAGATTGAAAATATCTTCAAGCTCGTTCGCACTGCTGTAATTACAAGTCTGAATCAACCCGGGCCCGAATCAATAACCGCTGGGCATTTTGCAAAATGTTTCATTCTACAGACAATTTGCTTTAAATGCGAGCTGTTATTAGAACCCCTATTACTCTCCGAGTAAATAGGTTTGACATTTTAAGAGTATATTTTGCGATAATGTAAATAATCATTTGGCCCACGCAGCATTCAATTTTACAAAGCCATCAGCAGGAGATCTTTGTGATGGAATTAAAAAATATTTCACCCCCAAATGCAAGGTTTGCCAACAAGCATTTAGGCGTGTTGAGACCTGAGCGTGTGGGGTCTGATCCTTTTTAAAAGCTCAACGGGAGAGTAGCGATTCCCACTGAATACAAAAAGCACTTAAACAGCGTCTCTGCCTCCGGCTGGCGAAAGCATTCAGCGCTGTCATACACATCAGTCAAGCTATACCGGTCCCCACAGAGGAGAAACTGATAGGCTATGGACTGCATCTTTGGCGCTGTTTAATGTGAAATATCACATGCAAAAAATAGTAGCTCTCCTGGCTGTTGACACTGCGCCACTGACAGCTCGTGCTGTGCCTTTGTACGCTGGAAAGTGGTGCGGTTCCAAAGCACCTTTCACATTATGTAATTACACACACACTCTCTCCGCTGTTTGCTGCTATTACCTACTAAACTCACACACATACGCACATGCTGACATGTCTGCGTAATCCTGAGAGAATGCATCGGGCTGCTACGGTACATGCGGCCTCATGCATGAATCTGTCCAGTGTGGCATGATGCGCTTGGTCCTCAGAAGAACAATGGCTCGAAAAGACACCTCCAATTTTCAAAGCAGCTCTGGGCTGATTTACGGGATGCTCAGAGAGCGACCTGGCCAAGACTCATTCTGCTTGCTCAGAGAGTGAGTGAGCAGCATCATTTTTCCTTAATGAAGTTAGTGACCCTTTGAAAGGTGACACGTTTACCGCTCCACTGATTTATGCACTGATGCTCTGAGGCACAGTGTAGCACAGCAGACCAGGATGATAGAGCCACATCTCTCTCTTTGTGTCTCTCTTGTTTCTTCCTCTTAATTCTTTTTCTGCACCTGCAGAAGTGCTTTTTCAAGCTTTTTCTTTTTTTTCTATATAGATTCTGTACAAAATACTGCATTGTGGAGGTCTTTTTTTACAGTAATAATGTAATATAGCAGTATATTGAATTACATCTCATCATCATCAAAGCTGACGTTGAAAAGGATGCTAGACTTTTATCAGATATTACTTTGAAAAAGAAATTCAATTATTTTTAATCAAGTGGTGCTAATGTCATTTAGGTGGATGTATGATGTATTCCCCTCCATGGGTGTTGCTGATCACATGGTCATGTTCCACAGATTTTAACGGACATGGTGTCCGAATGTCTTGTTAAAATCGCATGTTTTTATTAAGTGGCATCCATACAGTGGCCAAAAAGTATGTCCAACTTTGGACAATTGCCATCTTCACTCTTTGCTTAAATATTTTATTAAAGATGCATGAAAATGAAATGCATGTTTCATGCTTGTGTTTTGAGTATATACTGGAGACTATATTGTCAGCTTTGTTTAAATGTATGTCAATAAATTTGAATTATATTAAATTATATAAAATATAAATTATATTATATTATGACATCTATGTGTGTATATTTATATGCTATATATATGACATTTACATATATATATATATATATATATATATCAAGTTGTGTCGAATATATATCAAATATGTCAAGTTTATGCATTTTTTTTGTAAGTCTACTTAATTTCAAAAACGTGACACAAAAAAGTGAATCCTACAGTTGTTTTTCAGCGTATATGTATTCCATATTTACAAAATAAATATATACAAAAAGTGTAAATATTTATTTTTTGTGTATTAGATTGCAATTTGTATATTTATATATATATTTAAATATTTACAATTTAAAACTTTGTGTTTTGTATTTCTGGATTAAGGAAAACATAATACAAAACAGCAATAACAGTACTGTCTCATGGTAGAAAATAAAAATATCCCAGGCATGCCAAGCATGTGCAGGAAAATCAGACCCAGTCCCTTTCAATTATTTCTAACATCTTAACTTATGCAAATATGCTAAATAATTTCTACATGACAGCTCAGGGTGGAGGCCTGCAGGAGCAAAGCGATGTTTGGGCAGGGCTTCCTTTCCTTTTTTACTTGGTTAAGATATACATACGACACCGCAGGGCTGCTGCTTGTCTCCGCCAGCGCTGTTTTACATTCTAATTATTGGAGTTGACAGTTTTTATGACTGAGGCTCAAAAGTGAGGCCTTTCCTTGGCACGACTCGCATGTGATGTCAGAGCAGGTTTAATGAGATAAAAAAGTTCTGTACTTTACTGTTTCCTGCGGATCGCATTCTTCATCACGTTCTTGCAGCGGCGTTACTAATACGTGTCAAATATGTGAACAAGTAGACGGTGCGGTATGAATGACTGTGTGTTCTGTTTGATTTCTCGTAATTGCTTGGTTTGAGTGGAAGTAAGGTGTGCACGTTGACAGTGATTAAAATAAACAATGTGTTTTTTTAGCTGTTCATGAATTCTTTATTTGTAAAAAGCCAATCTCAGATGCAAACAACACAAGCTTTTTTTAAAGGTTTAATTAAACCACGGGGAATTCACTGCATATTGTAGGTAAACATTTAGGACCATGGGAATACTATTCAAATTAAAAGAACCGGTGTTGTTTTTCTCATTATGAGATGAATTAAAGATTCATCACTGCCTTTCATTTTTCTATAAAAGCTGACATTTACAGGTCATTTTTAGACTTTATTCTATAAACCTTTTATGCTATTCAAGTGCTTTAACAATGAGAGAAAATTGCATTGATTTTTCCTACAGTTTCCAACTGAGCTAACTTTTGCATTTTTCATCCTTCACAGCTATAGAAATAAACCTGCAGAAGGCTTTGGCTGAGGCCTCAGAGACCTGCACCCAGGAATGTCTGATCCTGGGTCATTCTGACAGTTGCTGGATGCCTCCAGCGTTGACCCAGTTCCAGACGTCAGGTGCCGCCACTCTGCCCTCCTTCGGTTTTCAGCAAAGCTGGATGCGGGGGACCAAGGCAGATGGGCGTCACACCCTCGGCAGGTCAGTGCCCAAAGATGATCTGGACAAAGGGAGCAACCGGCCCCACTTCTACCACACACTTGAGAGACACTGTAGCAAGAAAGAAGATCCCGTCAAGGTCATCCCTCTAGCCAGCTTTTCAGCCACGTCCAGTCCCCAGACGTCCATGAGCGCTGGTTCCTCCGTCTTCCTGAGTGAGCATCAGCTGTAGAAGCGCCACACCGGCCCTCGGAACGAGGCCTCAGAGCACGGCTGAAACAGAATAGCTGACGGATTCTGACGATTATTAGCATATGTCACCTTTTACGACAGCTGAGACGTGATGTTTTTTTAAATGTGGGATTAAAGGAGGTTTAGAGCGAAGGACAGAAGCATCCTCTATGAAATGGAGTACATATAAAGTAGACAAACGGTAGATCTAGACCAAAGTAGCTCTTCAAGTAAAAAAAATAAACAAAAAAGAGAGTAAAAAAAAGATGTGTGTCTGTTTGTTAGTAACAGATTA
Source organism: Triplophysa dalaica (assembly GCF_015846415.1). NCBI lineage: Eukaryota > Metazoa > Chordata > Actinopteri > Cypriniformes > Nemacheilidae > Triplophysa > Triplophysa dalaica. Next base: position 13,878,026 of record NC_079557.1, read on the forward strand.
GTGGCAAATGAATTAAGCTTTGTTGTGGATCAAAAGGGATGATATATACATAATGATTTTATTGCCGCCTCTTAAATGCAACTTGACATAGTGAATTACTACTAAGTGTATGCTATTGAAAGAAAGCATTGTATTCGTTTACATGCACACCAATATTCCTAATTATGCATTTTTTATTAAGAAAAATAAACAAATTCAAGCACAAGTTCTGTTTAGTTTATAAAAAAACAACGTGTGGATAATGCACATTATCTGCAAACGGTTTTAATTGGCGCTCACTTACCGCCATGTTTTCTCTGTGAATTCATACACACTCGTAAACCGAACAATAAAAGTTAATTCCCAGTAAAACTTCGACTCTGGGTTAAGAACCACATGCGGAATATTATGATGCATGTAAACGCAGTCAATAAGGTTAAGTGTTATGTGTGAACGCTGGGTGACTGCGATATTTCTTTGGCTTCGGTGAGGTGCAGCTGAGTTTCCGCCCAAGTCACTTTTATTCCTGGTGATTGTTCCTGTCCCCTGAGTGTGCCGCTTTCACTGTCAAGAGTACCGCTAAGCCTCTCTGTAAAAATTAGCCTTGCTCTGTGTTAACACGTAGAAACTTTTATATATTCGTTGGCGTTTTTCTCCCTCATGAGCTCAGAGCTACCCTCTGAAGTTCAGTTTGTTGGTAGCTCCCACATATCTGACACCCTTTGTCTCCCATAATAAGCAACCCACTTATTTTCAACATTATCTCATTAGCTGAGCCTGGGAAGGCGCGGACGGCTAAAAAGACACCCTTTGTTTTTTTTTCTCCCCTATATCAACCTTTCTTATTCATATATATAAAATGTTTGCGCCGTTATAAGTGCTATGGAACCAATTACGAGAATCTCCCAATAGTATAATTACTTTGATCAGTAATCACCGTACAGGCTATGGAAGCAGACTACCGTTTTATAATAGTATAATTGGACACCTTTGTGTGCGGACGTGCGTGTGCTCGCGTGCTTGTGACCTAAATGGTGCATACTAAAAACTCATGAAAAGCGCAAGCATTAATATGATTTCTATATAATGATGTCAAAGATACAGCCTTAAGATTTAGATGTGCATTGTGTGGATGTCGACTAACTGATGTAAAAATCATGCCGCATTATAGTCAAAAGCGTATTCAAACACAACTCCCACCAATACGTTATTCAACAAAGAGCCCGTGCTGGTTGAAAAACCAGCGTGAAATTTTTATTCAGCAACACTTTTCCTTAGTATATACTGATGACACAGAAATATTTGGGTCAGTGATCCAAAAAATTACTTCACTGTAAGATAGTGAACGATGCAGTGGCAGGAAGTTTGCTTGCGGTGCGCCACAGCGCGACGTGTTGCTCTTTGATGCGAGAGAACTGACAATCACCCCGGCAGATGTTCCCTCAACAACAGTAGCTTATAAAATCTGTCAGACATTCTTGATTAAGAGGAATAATTGCAGTGCGGAACTCTATCAAGGGATGCAGACTGTGCCCCGGTCGTATACTTGAAAGACTCACTCGTCTGCTAGCTGTGACAGTATCGTTCGGACAAGATTATTGAGTGACAGTGAAAAGACGACCTCGCTCTTCTAATCTATAGATCACCGAACCGTGAAAGACAAGGTCCGAAATACTAACGTCGGCCTTGGCGTCCGTGCTGCACACCACAGCTTGAAAATCTCTTTCAAAACAAACGGATGAAAGGTATTTTGGAGCTCCCCATAAGTAACGAGAGTGAATGTTGAAGAACAGAGCAAAACTTATGAAATAAGTCATTCTGTTTGTGTATTCCCTTTATATTCTCGAAGATAGACGCACTTGAAAATAAACATTTACTGAAGTCAGAAATGGACACTTTGGAATAGTGGAGCAGCTACATTAGTGCCAAAGCTTTACAGAGAGAAAAGACAAAAAGATGTGTGTGTGTGTGTTAGGAAAGAAAACAAGACTGTTTGTGATAAATAAATGCATAAAAGGTCTCAATATGCATGATTAATCTGCCCCCTAGCACTTTTGTACTTTTCTAAAAACTTTCTTTCCCAATCTACAATGTAAACAACCTTGATAATGAGGTGTTTCTTTTCCTCTGATATTTTTGATATCTTTGATTTAGTGACGTTGGATTGCTGGAAAATACGATGACAGATCCTCTCAGTATCTTCATTTGCATGTGGTTCTAGTTGACCTCTGCTGGCTGCTCGTGTTGCGTGCCGCTCCAGTCCCGCTCTGACACTAATCTGCAGCTCCGTGCTGTCACGCGGTCATCTCCCTTGGGTCATGTTATACTTTGGAACTTGCGCCGACAGGAATGAAGGATCATAATGGCAACACTCTTTCAGCACGTCTACGCGCAAATCAAACCGGTTCATTACCATAAAAAACAAGGAAAGGTTAAAGTGTACATAGATATACTTAACAGTAACCCCGGGACATGAATTTTAACACACCATATATGTAAACAAAAGGAAATGTGGTTTCTACTTACTGAAAATAGTCCAATTTATTGATAAAACGACAACCGTGACAAAATGTACAGTATGAAAAATGAGAGGACAATCTCTGTTGTGATCTATTTAAAACATATGCATACTGTATATTATTCTATGTGTGAGCGTGTGTTTTTGTGTGTGTGTGCATGTATGTATACCGGCACGGAGCTGGCCATGAACATACTACGTATCTTGTATAGACTTTGAAAAGAATATAAAACTGCTGATACTGTATATGAAATCTGCTTGTAATTTAAAGATCATTTGTTGTATTTCATGGTTTCTTTACTGGAGGTGAGTTTTCACGTGCCGGCGGTTAAGCACTGATGAACGGTTCGAGTACTGTATATCTTGACATACCCCTGTAAGATAATCAAAAATCAAAGAAAAAAGGCTCATTTACATTTGATGTAATGGTTTTCTTGTCTTGAATTTTTCTTGAACCATTAAATATTGTGTATCTTTAGACGCCCTGTTGTGTGTCCTGTTATTTGAAAACTCGTCCTTACGGAGTGGAAAAAGCCTTGATGTAGAAAACAGGTGGCGGTGGAGAATACTAACAAAGGAGAAGAAAGAAACACGGTTCGGTTATGAACCTACTCGACCAGCCTCCATTAGGGAAACTGAACAACGTGCATACAAAATAGTGTCTGTTTGCAGGAAAAGCAGAGGGAACTCTGATTAAGTCTGTCTGCGCAGACAATAGCAGTTACGCGGCTGTTAGGGACATTGATTCAGTAGGAGGTGGAGTTCGTAAGCGCGTCTGAGACATTTTAGTAGAAAGGGAAGTGGCCACCTAGGTGGTTTCAAGAATAATTGGTGAGTCTGGGCATATAACCACCATTATCTCCTGTGCAAATGTGCCAGTACTGCAGCTTTGGAACGAACCCAAGGCAGAGGGGGGGGGACGAAGGAAGCCTTGAAAAGCAAATGAATAAAGACTATGCGAGCAAAACGTTCTGGACCGTCTGGATCAGGGGTGTCTTGGGTTATTTTGCGCCTTGGGAAATGGCAGAGGGGATTTTTGAACATGTGGCAATAATATATCCCTCGAGCATCTGCAGCAATATTAGGACACAGGTAGACAATAGTGTTCATCTTGATTAGAGCGTAGGTGGCGCTCTGTCGGATAAACCGATGAGCTGGTGAATTCTGCTGACTTCACGTTTTTGATGCTCAATGATATATTCTTTTAAAATGTATTCTTTAAATATTCTTTTACTTCTTTTTGCCCTCAACTCTTTCCTGCCATTCTCGCTGCTGCCTGCGGCGGATATCCAACCCGCCTACATCCAAGTGTGACGTCGGAAGTCACTCCCATGCCACGCCCAATACACAACTTTTCGACCCCTGATCCACTCAGATATGAGCGTGACGTCACACTTGGATGTAGGCGGGTTGGATATCCACCGCAGGATGCAGCGAGCCCTACTTGGATGTTTTTACGATAATCCATGTTTTTACTGTACAATAGAGGGCGCTGTTACACATCGTCTGAAACAGTACAAATGCAACATCCGCAGATGGTAAAGCAGCAAATACTCTGATTTTGACGAAGCCTTTGACGAAAACACACCTTTCTCAGATTTTTGTTCAAAATGTTGTATTATTGTAGTATAAGAAACTTATCGACATCTGGGAATTTATGAAAATTTAAGATAGGATAGAATGTACAGTATAAAGCATATAGTGTCACGATTTGGGGGAGGTAGAACCCAATTGCAGGCAGATACAGACGGTAAAGCTGGTAACAAGGATTTATTAACACACAAGACTATACTAAAAAAGCAAAACAAAACCCACTAGGGGGAAAACAGGACAGGAATGTATAAACTTTAACAACAAACACTGACTTACTAAACTATAAAACAAACACTTGGAACAAACACTAAACTAGCACTTACTTAGACAAGGGAAACAGGAACAAGGCAACAAGCAAGAAACACAGCTACATGAACAGGTACAAGGGACTTCATACGGGTACAAGTACACGGGTACAAGTACACGGGTACAAGTACACGGGTACAAGTACACGGGTACAAGTACACGGGTACAAGTACACGGGTACAAGTACACGGGTACAAGTACACGGGTACAAGTACACGGGTACAAGTACACGGGTACAAGTACACGGGTACAAGTACACGGGTACAAGTACACGGGTACAAGTACACGGGTACAAGTACACGGGTACAAGTACACGGGTACAAGTACACGGGTACAAGTACACGGGTACAAGTACACGGGTACAAGTACACGGGTACAAGTACACGGGTACAAGTACAATGCACGAGCCCAGGACAATGAACATGAGGACTCTTTATAGGGGAAACAGACAAAGGATCGTTAACGAGAAACAGGTGCTGGGGATTAGCACTAAGGAGAGGCTGATGAGGGACGAGAGTTAGGGAACAATGACAAGACACGAGAAAGAATCATTCAATCTCACATAAAACCATAGGTTATGTCATGACTCCACTCAAATAACACGAATAAACATGACATGATAGTGGAATCATGACATATAGGCTCTGTTCTCACATTTGATAGGCAATTCTGTATTTTGCAACATGTAAACATTGGTCCAGCATTTTCTAAATCTTACATAAATAATTAAATCCTAAAGGTATTCATATTTGATTTGGTTACACATCTTCAGTTGGTTGAATTCTGTTCAATGTCTGTGTAGTGTTAAAAAATGAAATAAGAAGGTTGCAATACATCAAAATTAATTTCAACATAAATCAGCATGCAAACATTCAATGCAAGGTGGTATTTTAAACACAAATGCATCAATGCCTATATGCGAATGTGATTCTTGACTATGCGACTGAGAAGTGCATGTAGAGATGCTAAGTGGCTGTGACAAAGGGTTGATATGCATGGGGGAACTTGAGAAAAGGTAATAGGCAAAGGCTATGGATGGGGTCTTAAAGTCACACATGTAGGGAGGCCTTCCACACTTCACCAGCGTTATTCCCTCAGGCCATTTTATTAGATGAATGAGACATGACTGGCCAGCACAGAGCTAATCAAGCCTGTTTTGTAATAGCGCCTCAAATCGAGAACCAGAAAACTTGCAGCGGCTTGCAGAAAGCACGGCTGCTGTGTTCCTCACCTGTAGATACAGATTGTGCAGCTAAAGTCTACAGGATCATGCTGTGGATAATTCCCAATGGATGCAGCGATCTGAGCTAAACGAGTTGCTAAATTGGAGGTTACTGTGGGACGACACCCTCCTTTGGGCTTCTGTGTACACAGAAAGCATCTCATCAGAAGCGTGTAGATGAGGTCATCACATCACCGCTGGATATCTCCGAATCAAAGCTTTCTTTACATTACAGCAACAAGGTTCACGCCCCATTCCCGTGTTGACCCAGCGTTTACGTCCAGCAATAGTTTTTAAATCCCAACCGAATAACAGGTAAACAGAGCCTGGTGCAGTGACACAATAATAACTAAGTTCCTATTGAATCACAGTGCAAGTCATTTGTGTTTCGTCCCTGGCAACAGAAGAAAAATACAATAGATCTCAAAGCAACGCTATGAGGCACACCAAGTGATGTTGATAAACGCCTCAAATATTCTGAATGTAAAATTGATTGAAGGGGCCATTTGCAAGCGACTCACACCTTCTTATTTTTCATTCCAATCTGGCTTCAAGAACAGTTGTTAACTCGGCAAATATGTTTCTTCGGCGGCGACGCACTTGCTTTTCAAAGTGCCATCTGCATGGCCGGTGGTTGAACATATTGGGAGTGTCAAACAGCATGCTCATTTTAAATTGTAATTAAACTGGCCATCAGGTACCTTGAGGCTGTTTAGTCTACAGCAGGATACTAATTACTAGAAGATGACCTTTGGAATAATATCTGGTGAATAATTCATAATTCGAGAGATTGCTTTTGAGACAGCCGCTCTCTTATCCGAGTGAACTTTGCATGCTCGGAACTATTTAAAAGAATTTTCAATTCAGTAATCATGCAGTACAGTATGTGGGAAATGAATTTCAGACCTGTTATGGAGATAGACATGATTCATTTACAACCTGGTTAATACTAGCTCATGTCATTAACTGTGTCTATCATGACGCATGCTGCACAAAACACAAGCTAGATTATGTACTTATATGTGAATTTCAAGTCTTCTTCTGAGAAAAGTGATATTTTCATATTGGTAATGACAAGGTCAATGATTATGTTCATGAAACCTTGTTTTAAATACATACCGGAGAAAATTTTATTTTCAGTAATACACACTCTCCTGTTGAAGACATTTTTAATATTATAAAATCTATACGGCAATATCCCATTTCTATGGGAAAAACATACATTAGGGCAACCACAATGTACTATTAGATTACTATGAAATTAATACAGTTGTTAGTTTATGCATTTATTTCGAACAGATATAATTAATAGATTAACATATAAAGACTATTTCTATCATTCTTTTCTGAATTGAGCATAGGTACAGTGTGTGTTTATGTGAAATGATCAGTGTTTCATTCTGTGAACTACTAACAATAATTATCCTAAACAAAAATATATTTGCATTTATTTGCAAGAAAACTGGAGAAATGGTTCAAAATAACAGAAAAGATGCTTTGTATAAAAGAATCAAACTCATATTCACTTTAAGCAATATAATATTATGTATTTAGGAAAAGTCCAAAAATTAACCTTGATTTTTATCACAGTTTTCGCGTGTCTTGTCATGCTGTCAGTCGTCATTCACATTTTTGTTGGATGACTTTATGTCACTCCTGAGGTTTATTTTATTGACAGACACTGGACCGGAATGGCCACAATACATCTAGAAATGATCAATTAATACAATTTTGGAATGGTTTCATATTTTTTCCGTGGCTGTATGTTGCGACATGAGCTAAAATGTGAGGAAAAAAACATAATTTTTTACAGTGTATATATAAATTAAACCATTCACTCTCTCACTCTTCGTAGACAGACATTTTATTGATGTTGCTGTGTTGGAGCGTTAACCCTTAGAGGGTGTACACAGTGTACCAGCCCCGGTGCAACTAGATTTGTTCTTCATATCCTGACACCAAGTTTAATATAAAAAACAGGTCAAAGTAATTCAATCATTAGGCTCAATGCACATTGGCTCTTGCCCTCGATACTGTAATAGCATGATGTTGTCCGGTCTCTCTTACTTCACACGTGGGATTCAATTTCCCCTGTCTTGCCATGGGCCAATTCATTTGTTCCATGAGAAGCAAAGGAGAGCGCTGTGACCAGCACGCAGCAAGAGCTCATCACATTCACAGTGGTTTTAAAGTACATGCGGCCTGAAATGGCAGGATTGGATTTTCAAGTGAAAGCCACAGTATTATCATTTTATGGTTTTATTATTGCACCAAAAATTCAAGTTGCTGATAATTTATTTTAGTCTTGAGGGTTACGCTTCAATGACTCTCTTAGCAGAAGCATGAATGTGTATGCACACACATGCAAACACACGCACAAGCAAAAAGAGTTTTAAAAGGAGAAAATCAATTTCAATTATTGAAGGTGATAATGGACAACTAGGTGTTATTTTGGAATGGCTAGGGAAAAAAGTGGACATAAAACCAATGAAAGGGGCAGAAACTTTCAAATGTCTCTAATTGATTCTTTATGGATTTCACGCTGTCGAGAAAATAAATAATTGGTTTAACTTTCCTGTTCATTACTCAAAACGTGGCTTTAGAATTTTAATCCACTCACAGGTTCTAGATCTATTGGCTGTGTCTGGGCAAACAAAGACCCAGCTAGACTAGAGTGGATGGAGCGATGAGAAATGAGCTGCTCTCTTCCAAATACACAAACTGAACTGTGGATTGGGTCAAGTGTTTGATTTAGACAATAGGAATCGCCTGCAAAAATCAGCTCTACGTGAGTTGACACGCTTGACAAAATTTGGGAAGTCCTCAATACAGCATGTGCTGATTAATGAGTGACAATTGTGATGGCTGATTTAAATAATGCTAATTGGCCAATGGGATAATGATGCGTACATTTCCTTTAATTAGAGACAGAGAAGCTCCCTCTGATGCTGCTGATAGGTGGGCTTCTGGAGATGTCGATGTGTCATGGCACTGCTGCACTGGGTTGCAAAAGTGGACTTAAATGATAAAATTTTTGTTTTAGGGCAATGGTTCTCAAACTTTTTCGACTTAAGGCTCCCTTAAACTTGGAATTTCTATTAAACTTAAACATATTCAGCTGGAACATGTTGCTTGGTGGTCTTAATTTTTAGTTTGACTGCATGAAATTTTTGATACATTTCTATATTTCTTAGAATCAGAGTTATTCTAGTTTTGATTTTTGTTTTATTTAGTTTTATTAATATTTTAAATGAGCCTTTAGTATTAGATCGTTAGCTTTTGTGTTCATTCTAGTTATGTTTTAGCAATTTTGTTACATGCTTTTGTCATTTTTTTTATTTATTGCTTTATTTTTAATGTTGTTATGTAATATTAATAATATTTAGTTTAGTTTTTATTTAATTTTAATTTTAGTTTTAGTTTATAATTATACTTTTACTGCTTTAAACTTACTTTAGTTTATTTTTGAGTCCCTGAGTTAAGACTTTCCAATCATTTTTCGATAAATATTTGATTTGATTTCAATGAACAAGAATGTTTTGAAAATGTTAATTTTAGTGAACTAAAATAACCTTGCTAAGATTGCCACAAAATCTGTCCCCCCCTGAAACCCCCAGTTTGAGAACACTGTTTTAGGGCATGAACACTAGTTAATCTTGATGTAGTTTTATCATATCATCAGATATCATTAAGACTTAATAATTTAAAGCGATTTAGAGAGTTCGTTAAAATATAAAACTGTATGCAAGATTGGAATAAACAAAGTTATTATTTACTAGTGTGGATCTCAATATAATTGACATTTTAGTTATCATTTTTTATCTGAACGGGCCGTTATATCTACAGTAACACGAAGTATCTAAATACAGCTATTAGGTTTTTATCTCCTTATAAAGTGAATGAGTGAGTTGTGAGTTATGAATAATTTATGTTAAGACATTCTACAAGGTCTTGTTCTCACAGCATCTCCACATTTTTAAGTTGTAATCAGTGCAGATAAACATACAGTACAATAGAAACAGCCTGCATCTGAAGGTAACCCCTCCATTTCTTTACTAAGATAAATGTTCATGTAAATCAGCAAAGAAAATAATCGTATTACAGTACATTATCCTATTGCCCAGCCACAGTGCTTTTCGTGACCTCCTTAAATATTTTCAAAACATTTTCATGCCAGTCGGAGAATCATTTATTTGGCAGGAGAGTTAAAGGGAAAAAAGGGGTGAGAAAAAGTAGACAGTTGTGATATTGGAGTTGTGTCTCCATGGCCCTAAAGGAGGATGACCCTCTTGTATAACCTTTGTGAGGCATATAACTTGCCATGCGGGCCCGTGGCTTGTTGCCATGGCGCTATGTAGACTACGTTCCCTCTGAATGATGGGCTCATTGCATGCTGCTGAGAAAATAGCATCAGCCAGAATGATTCATCTTCTGGAAGCATGGAGAAGAGTACACAACATAACGCTCCTCGCAGTGAGGGCTTTTATATTGGAGAGTGGGCACTTTCAGACGGCTCACAAAGAATTTTTAATAAACGCTTTCGGAAAACATGCACGGGACACTCGATATTGCGTCGAAGTCCATGAACTTGAAATGCAAAATTTTGCTCTCGCATCCAAATTGAATTATCGCTTAAGACTAAAACAAAAAACAGCACAAGACCTCAGAGGGAATGAAAAGGTGGTATCAGAGGGGAGATAATTGCTTTTACTGATGCAAGTGCAGAGACGATTCTTCAATTTAAGATCACCATGAAGAAAAGTAATAAACAGAGGGACCAGTGGCAATAAAATTAATACCACGACGGCAACGGGGCCGCCTCTTAATTATAATGAATGGGAAATTAGTTTCAAATTGTTCCACTAAAATGTGCATTAATTGTGTCATCTGATTCACAATGGAATCTTATTCAAGGGTGTGAAAAGTTAATTACCTGTGATATCCATCATGCCAAATATTGCTCTCGGTTGCTCGTGGTAGTGTCATAAAAAAGATCAGTCTCATCCCTGAGCATTGTTTAAGATTCACTTTTTCACGCTAATTGTGTCTTTGCTCCGAGTTATTTTTTGGAGTATCAGTTTCTGCCTCCGAGTTCGTAAAATCTGGCTTGGAATCAGATCCAGATGGAGTGCGAACTGTCTCTTCTTGTGGAAAATCAACAAGGGAGTCACCAGCAGAACTCATTTTCAATCGCGGTACAATAGGAATCTTTATCAGCGATGACTCAAAGCAACAGCAATACCAAATATTGCCATCGTGCTAATGTGTTGTTGGCAGTGTTTTGTTAACTGTTACTGTGCGTCAAGTTTTTTAAAATCGCCTATACAGGAGGTAGACAGGCGTCTGTAAATGAAGATTGAAGAGAGACACTTTTCTCACCCAGTGAAGATTCATTCTCGACTGCAGCATAAAAAACACATCTCCAAGTACGCAGATTCAAAGGCACACTGACAATTCAAAGCTGAAGTGTCATTAACAAGTTAACTTCAACCTTACAGTTTGTATGAAAGCAAGGAAATAAAACAAAAGCGATTGAGTAAACTTCTAAATGGAAAAACATCAGTACACCAGTTAAGGACAAGTTTCATTTCTTACGAATATGCTATTGTACTGAATCAGCCTCAGACATCATGACCATGTACTGTCGGCTGACTGTCTGAAGCACAAGGCACACAACTGGAAACACTTCAGCCGATTCAAAGATGTTCTTTAAATGGTTCAATTTGATAGGATATCCAAGAAACGGCGAGTCACGTTCTTTAACGGTCCACTTAGAAACAATGTAAAGCCTTCTGATCAGAGAAGAAAGATGCTATTTTCACACCGGTCACAATGAGCACTGAACTGAAGTACACTGAATTTAAATTGCAATTTTAATTCATTTTAAGAGTACATTACTAGGGATTTTTAAGGTCCTACTTGTATGGAATGTCCAACAACACGTTGATGCACAAAGGTGTAAAAGCACTATTATTTTTGTATTTATTGTATTGAATATTCATTTTTGGAAAGGGGTTAAAAATGTCACATTACATAAACATACTGCAAATGTATATGTTGGGTGTAAAATAACAAAAGCATCTAAACGTCAAATCTGTATTTTTTTGGCTCCCCAGCTGCTGGACTATTACTTTTTTACAGTGTGAGGTTAAAAGCATAAACTCATAAACATTGTTGTAAACTTTTGAGACCATCATAAAACCTGCTATTAAGGTGACATTTCCACACCCCTGAACATGATGCGCCACAAAAATGCCATAAGGCCTCTTGGGCGCTCTTTGGCCATTCAAAGCAGCAGTCGTTCAGTCTGAAGGTCTGACTTTGTGAGACTACATTGAACCTACGTCCATAAACTGCAGTATTCCAGCCATCCTTATTTTAAATTCGACACAGTTTTACTCATTTAATAATACATGTATATACTGTACATAAATCAGAATATTTAAAGGGACCGTTTACCCCAAAATAAGAAGTCTGTCATCATTTACTTACGCTTGAGCTCTTTCAAATCTGTTTGTTTGTTTTGATGAACACAGAGAAAGATATTTGGAAAAATCCTTGTAACCGAACAGTTGGTCCACATTGAAAACCATATAGGAATGATGACAATGGTTGTCAAAAGTGCTCCAGAACTGTTTACTTTCCGACATTCTTTAAAATGTATTCTTTTGTGTTTACGAAAAACAAAAATGCTAAGCAGTTTTCCTTATAACTGTACATGGTAGTCAATGGTGGTCAAGTACTTTTTGGTTACAAACATTCTTTCAAATATCTTTCTCTGTGTTCATCAGAACCAAGCAATTTGTACAGATTTGGAACAACTTGAGGGTGAGTAAACAAAGACAGATTTTTTTTGAGTGAACTGTTCCTTTAATGTAATTCCTCATGACCAACGAAACTCTAAAATAATTGGTACTGATGATTTTGCCTTATATATTCCAGTACACATCCAGTCTCCTCCCATTGCATCCTTCCACTGCGTTTTAATTGGTCAACAGATATCTGCAGCAGGTTTAATTATTTACATATTTTTAATAACATATTTAATTTGATTTAGGTCTAGGGTAAGGGATGACCGTATTTTAATAGTGTATTTGATCAGGTTTATGGTAAGGGTTAATCAATGTTTTACTGTGATCATTACTTATAGGCGTACACTAAATTATGTTGATAAGAGCGAACGTTTGTTCCAAATTGCGGAAGTATCGAAAGTGGGAGGAGATGGATCTGCATCCAACCTCACGCACTAGATCTTCTGCGGTATGGAGCATCTTGTAGATTCCATCAAGCTTTAAATAGTTTCTCGACTCTCAAAGCAATTACTATGGTGCAAAAACGTATTCACTTAACAGACTGTGAAATCTGTAGTGACATGTGTTTGGACCCCCACCCAAATAACACTCTTGATTACCAGCTGAGAGCTTTATGCATTCTCCACCATCCTGTCACTCCATGAAATATGTGTTACAATATCTGCAAGTGAAGTGTAGTCCTTCAGCAAACTGCTACAGTATATCAACATGAGGTCTTTTGAATTTCGTTTTATATTATTGTTCCCTGGCAACACATTTGTGCCTCTCGAAACTCACTGTTTGGATCAGTGGGTAAAAGTAGCCGTTTCAAGGAGCACCAAACAGCCCTGATGCATTAACATTTGTTGTTTAAGTAGACCTTTGAGGTGTTCTTGGACATTATAATAGAAATACACATAAGATATGGCGATGAGGGAATCTCTTTGATGATTCACCGTTGAATGTGTCAGAAGGGTCTATTATAAAATCAATCAACAGTATCACGCAGAGAAAATATCCTTTGTTTTTTTTCAACTAAACTGCAGTGATGCACATTTATTGGAAATAGGGGTTTCAAGGGGCTACGATGGCAAGAATATTGAATAAAAATAATTTGATTATGTGAGTGGTGCCATTTGAGTAGTTTTAAATGGTAAATCACAGTGTGCTGTGCACAAGCATATTTGCCATTTTACTTTTTAATTATAAAAAAAAAAGAATTTGAAAAGTGCATATAATATTACTTTTTATATTTACATATATTAAAAATTGATAGAAAAGAGGATTTTTTTGCAAGAAATCTCTGTATAAATTATTATGTGATAAAAACATTTCAATTTCCTGTTCGATTTTATAGTTCCCAAATTTTATACACTGGAGGGAACGTCACAGTACAGCTGATGCCTGTCTGCTCCATGCGTTCACAATCACTAACACACAATCATGATACCCAGCATGCAGTCTGGTTTTGGTGGTCCCTGAACCTTCAAGAATGCAGAGATTGGTTCCAGCTCAATAGATCCTTCCCATTATTTAATGTATTCCAGACTATTACCACTGCTTGCTGTGACACCTCATTCTTTTCCACCAATATATAAGAGGTCATTCAATAACTGACACCTCCTTTCCATACCATAGTCACATTTCTGTTACTGTTTTGGCATGTGTCACAGCTGCAAAGCACAAACTCAAAGATATATCTGCTGACAGAGGTTTCCCTCGTGAGAGTCACAGTAAATGCATTTCTCTCGGATGCCAGACAGATCTGTCGAAGACTATTGATCATGCTACAAAACCAGCCATGAAAATCATCGAATGACAGAAAAGATGTTAAGAGAATTTTGTGACATAAAAGTTACAAATTAAGAGATGTTTTAGATGTGTGTGACCTAAGCTATGCATCATTTATTTTCCATAGAATGTTTTTTTTACTATAGCGTCATTTGTGAAAAAAATGCAGTATCGCCCAAACCCTTGGTTTCAACTGTTCGTCTTTTCCACATTTACCGCCCAGAAACTGAAAGAAACATTTCAATAAGCTTAGACAACATGTCCCAAAAAATAAGTGGGTTGTCACATTATATGAGATGAGTTGTCACAATGGTTACCTGCTTTTACTAAAAGCTGTTCAGAAAACATTCAAACAATAATTATGAAACATTATTCAGGTGTATAACTTTCAGTCAACCTTTTATGTTGCTTGAAATATCCTTTAAATGACACTTATACTGACAGAAAAGTCTTAGTATATTTAGCCTATACTTAATCTTGATCGAGAATTAATGTACATCTATTTAATATTTCAAGTAAAATCTATAGCACATTAATACAGTGTATATTATTATGAGTAAACCAATACATAAAATATAGGCTACTTGATGCATACTTATTTTTTGGTGTAGGGAATCAATTCATGAAATGGGATTTTTAAACATACACTAAAATATTACATATTTGTTTGGCTAAAATATACTTAATGAATCATATACTACTCTTGTGGAAAATTTTGACCCCCAAAAATTTGACTGTCACTGTATATCAGTATTGACAATAATCACGATATTAAAAACCATTCATATCAAAAATTTTTTTAATTTAACGCATAATATCGTAAAAAAAGATCTGGACCTGTCCAAAGTTTTGCGTTAAGAGACTCAAGGTTACAAACTCTATTTCTATTCCCTATACTCAAATTTAAGTGGTATTGGTTGGACTGAAAAAGAGCAAAATGTCTTAATCATTTTACATATACCGTGATAATATTGTTACAATGATCTCTTTTGGCCACGATAACCAAAAAGTGATTTAAAATCTAAAAATGTATATTATTAGACAGATGCCAAACACAGACCGGATGTTAACTGCAGTCCCGGCTCGTGTTTCCGCTGAAGTGGTGTATAGAGTATGTGACAACAGTCCCCGGTCAACCCACCCCCCCAAATCAACAGGGGCATCAAATAAAGCACTTCTGCATAAAAGTTTGACAAATCCAGATTCATAACACAGTCATGTACAGTAAACCATTCCTCATCTTCAACAGGAAGACTCTAACCACCCTTTTCATTTAAATTCACAGCCTTGTTGCGGCTGATTAATTTTCCATGTTGTTGTGGTGCTCCGTGTCGTTGCTTTATTTTAAGATGCGGCACAACCTGCTTACCGGGGATCTGGCAACACACGAGACGGCTTCCTCCAGTTGGATGGGAGGTGCAGATCTGTCATGAAGCAGGTGCTTGGGGAGTTCAGCTCTATTCCTTTGACTGCAAACAAATGTACCTGGGGACCTTACACATGCCACTTAACATTCACAGGGTCCGGGATCATTAGGGAGCGAGCAGCCTGGTTAGGGACTGTGGCATCTGCACCAGGGTTTTAATCTTAATGTTGTCAATGTCGCCTTGTTTGCACTATTAGGAGAGAAGCAGAGTTTTATTGAAGTATATCTTAACTACCCTTCACAATTCACTTTTTTCCCTCTACCTCATTTCTTTGCATTATTTAGTTTTTTCATACTGAGAGCTTATGCATCTAAAGATAGAACAGGTAAACAAAAAAGCAACAACGCAGGTTATATAGAGATAAAGAGAAATTGATTGCCATGGGCAAAGTGAGGCATGATTGCAGCATGGTTTGGCAACCGATGCGTCCTGCAATTGCACATTCTGCGAAGAGATTTAAGCGCTGTTGATGATTTTTCTTATAAACACACACACACATACACCTCTGTCACTGGCCCGTGGGGACAGTGTTAGCAGGCAACAGGACTGTCAGAAGAGCAGAAGAGAGACAGACACATCAGGGAAATAGGGAACACATGCTTGAGGGACTCCGTTTCTTTACATACAGACATGATTTGCACTCACCACTTTAAATATTGTGCCTGTACATCCAAACACTTAATAAAAAAAACAAGAAGAAAAAGACAAAATATATTTAAAATTCTTAATGTTATAATGTAATTTTATTTATATGCAAGTAATAATAATGATTATTATCATTATCATTATTATGATCCATATTGTTATTGTTATTATTGTTACTATTATGTTTATTATTATTATTGGACTTTGTCTCTCACATGTACACGCCCATATGTCCCATATTATCTGCTAAATATGAAAGCAACATAGAAATCTAATTTCTTATCCTTAAACTGTATAAATTTATAGAGTACAAATAGCGCTGTTGGTACAACAACCCCACTAACACTGTCATTTAAAATCCATTAACATGATTGCAAATCAAATTACAAACCAGATTTAATTTTCTTTTGGAACTACAACCCTTGTGAAACATTTGCAAAATGCAGCAGAAAATTTCAAAAACGTGAACAAAAAAGACATGTGTGACAGTGACTATTTCTCTGTTGTTCAAGTTCACTCGACATTCCAACTCTAAGTCTAGTCAGCCTTTATCTCGGCAAACATCAAAATCCCTATACAAAAAAGAAGAAAATGAGCTATTGATTTTTGTGCTATCTCTTTTTGCTGCTTTCTACTTTCTCCCCACAGCATTATCATTCTAGAGTCTAATTGAAGGTCAGGGCAGGTTTTCTTGTCAAACTTTGCTTCCTGACAGTCAGCCTGCCTGCAACAAAATGAATGATCTTGGTTTAAGCATACGCAGACTTTAAAATCTCACACGCTTTTGGAGGAGTGATAATCTCCTACCCTCTTTTCGGTGGGGTAGTTAGCAATACATCAGTCGGGCTGAGAATTCAGCTTTATTGAAAGTAATTTGTGTGTCTGTCTGGAATAATAAAGCTGTCAATTTTTACTGTACTCTGCGTACCATCCTCGCGAATGTCTGAAGTGGCTTCATGTCACAAGCCAACAGGGATGGATAATGATTTGTCTTAATAAAAAAAGGAGGCCTCGCTCACCCACACATCAGTCAATATAGAAATAAAATTGATTCACAATTGTCGCTTTAGCGGGAGCGTTCACCCATTTTCTTGCTGCGATGATCAGTCTGTCTGAGGCCGTTTCTGACACGTGTAAATTCTGCCACGGGTGTCTATTACGTTGTCTCGGTAATGCAGATCTGGTTGTCACACTTTTCTCCCCAGTGAAAAAAGTACAGTTGGTTTAGTTGCAAGAACAATGATTATACTGGATAGATGATCTTATAATGGACAGAATTTGAAAGAAAGTCTATAATTTATAAATGATTCAAACTACACCAGTGCTGGATGAAACAGAATTTGTGTAATTGACTCGAAACCTAAAACCACCTGTGACAACAACATCTTTTCTCTTCTGATAAAACCATAAAAAACAATGTTCTTGTCTAATATATCATCACTTTTCTGAAGGCAGCCTTGGATTTTTTGGCAGTCTCCTAGGCAAGCATATGATAAGTGATCTATTACTATTAAATTCATAAGGTTTTTTTATGAACTTGACATATTTGATGTGAGTGTACATTTGACTTGTCGCTGTCAGCCAAGAAAATACTGTTTAAGTATAAAATGGAGCATAATGCAGCTTCTGGCACCCACACAATTTGGCTTGCCAAACAGCTTAGGCAGCAGTGCTATGCTTTTCATTAAAAAAGTACTCTACCGAGAATGAACAGATTGTTCCATTTCCGAGGAGACTTCAACAAAAACCAAGGCTGAAGCAATCAATGGACCGCTACGTGATGGTGTCATACAGGTGAAACGATGTTTTGCAAGTGGACATTCTCAAAAGGGAATCTGGCGATGCTGACAAAGATACTGATGCTGTATGTGAAGCAGGTAGTGTTCTCAGAATACACAAGCAGGACATTTTTAACAAAACCGACATTAATTGGGGTATTCAAAAGGTAGGACTAAACCGGCCGTACGTTTTACGACCATATTGTCTGAGTTATAGTTTCACATAACATAATTAAAGTCAGTAATTATTTGGTGGCTGGATACAAGTCGTGCTACGTGAAGTCCCGCTGAACTCAAGGTGTAAACAACATTCTTTTTTTAGAGAAGTCATTGCATATTCCTCGGACTTATTTATGGTTTAGTGAGCAGGTCACTTCACTGCTTGCTTGAACAGCTGCTGGCAGGATAACCCTTTCAAAAAACAAGGTTTTGAGGAGCACACTTGACCCGCTTGCTGTCAGTTCTCCCATTGCTTATGAAGCTCTATGATGACCTCTTCTATCAGCCTTTGCCTGGGTCAAATGAATAATTTATCTGGGCTTTTGCATGGCTGTGACATGTAAATGCTTCTACCCAGAACATCAACTGACCCTTGCTGCCATTGGGATTAAGTTTTACAATGACAAGTTCGAAACTTCAGTGATCTGTTCACATATTTTGAAACGTTTATTCCCATGCATTTTCAACAGTTTACTTTGTTTTATTTCTTCAATTCAGTTATTCATTTTTGTTTATGTATAATTCAGTCATTCACTTTTTATTTTATTTATTTTATTAATTTGGCTCAACTCAGTTTGATTCAATTTAGTACAGTTAAGCTCAGTTCAATTATTTATTTTATCTTTCTTTCTTTCTTTTTTCTATTATTTCTTTCTTTTCTTTTCCCGCTTCACTTTATTTTATTTTATTTTCAGCAGGTTTTTCTCTCTAGCCAAGACGGCATTAATGAATTAAGATTTTAGAAAATGAAAACATAAATGAGCTTAGATATGCATGTAGCAACCCAGATAGTAAACTGACGTTGATTCAAAATCAGTTTTTGGTTGTAAAGGACAGCATCAGTCATCAATCAAATTTTAAGTGTATGGTTGAAACATCAAAACAGTATTACGTTAAAATAACACACAAGTTGACAAACAAGTGCAAAGAGATTTCTACATCTAATGTGCAATATTTTATTACTAGGGTGGTAACTTATGTATTTGCTTTCCTAAATTTGAATTTCCAAGTTATTTCAATTCAAACTTTTTGGACTATACAAACTTTTCCCCACACTACTTCAACAAACTTCAACAAACTCCCGTCCCTCTAAAAAATGCTGCCGGCATTGTTCCTTGTCAGATCTCCTGAAAAACCTTGAAGGCAAAGTATTTTACTTAACAGGTTTCTGATTCGACTTTTTTGTTCTTCAAGGACATTTCCCCCGCTGCCAAGAACTGTCAAACAGAAGCATCTCAGTATAAAGAGGTGAGAGGACACCAATTAGAAAGCCATCTCTGGCCAGGAGAGCCAGCGGCACAGCTTGCCACAGGAAGTGGGATGTCTGACTTCCTGCGTGGGGTCACAGCTGTTTATAGAGGCGTTGACATTTCCAACCAATACAGGGGCCGTTTAGCATTAAAGAGACAGAGCTCATTTGAATAGCAATGTGCCATCTCAATGTCACCGATGAATTTACATTGTCTTAAACATCTGTCGCCGGTACAAGGGAAATTATACAAGCATGTGGGTGTCAAAACAGTTTATGCAGTGCACGAGGCAGATTGTTATAAGTGCAGGGTGTTGTATTCTCTCGGTAGAGACAAAAATGCAGTTTCGCATTATGCATCTGAAAAATTCATTGTGAATGTCTCATATCTATAACGAGAAATTGATTTCGAATGATAAATATAGTGTTTTGTAAACGCAATAGCATAACTTCGCACGTGAGCTCATCTCTACAGGCTACAACCTAAATACATTTTCTCCATGTGGTGAACATTTGGATTTCCCTCTCGACGTTTCTGTGCAGCGGTGTGATATTAAATCATAGCTTTTGCAAAAGTTCTTGAAACCCAGCAGAAACTGATTCTCCCCGAGTCTTAACTTACGACCGGGACTCACAAAAGTGGTTCTGCAATCATTTAACCAAAATAGAACTTTTATTACAAGAAATTGCTTTTGTGATAGAAGTTAAAACACCTCCTCGCTCACCCGAAATCCTCATCTTGGTATCCTATCACACCTTGGACTGGGATACTCGTACCCGGGGCGAACAACTGGAGGTATGGCAAGGATGACGAGGTGTGATTGGCTCCTGCTATGCGCAGCTGTCCATGTCCATACTTGCCCCGGCGCAATTACACTCTCTGATCCCTGGCCGCTCCACTGCCATGCAGTCAGACCCATTAATCTCCCAGGTTGAATGGTGTGCCATGTGTTAACAGGGAGGTCCCTTACTCACTCCGCACCTGGCCGGTGCAGTCAGGGCCTTGCCAGTCATTCTGACTCCTTCTCACGCCTATCCTCTCCCATTGATTACACCTAACAAACTGGATAGAACAACACGGGGATGTGTTCAAACATCTTAATTTGCTGTCCACCTGAGGCAATTAATGCATCACAAGAGGACCACGGAGAAAGGAATGAGCACTTTTAAAGCGGCACAAATTGTCAGGGCTATGTGGGTTAGTGGCTAGTGTGTTGTGGCACATCAGACCTCCCGATATATATAAACAGTATATTTCCCTTAAATGTTTTAATCGACATCAATTCAATGTACAAGTGAACATTTATTTGAGCTTTAACATCATGTTCAGTCAACACAAATTAAATATGTTGTGCAAGGAACTGATTAATCTTGTGTAATACGCAAACTTGAGATAATTTGTCTCAATTTGTACAAATATTATAAGTTATGCGTACACAAAATTATTACTTGTGTTATATGACTTGTGTTGCCAAGTACCGCAAACGTTTACTGCACAATGATTTATACCTACAGTATTTATTTAGTGTTTAAAATGATAGTTGAAATGAAAATGAAAATTGTTTAATATCTTTTGCTCACCCTCTTGTCATTTTAAATTGGTTTGACTTTCTTCTCCAGAACACAAAAGATATGTGACCCTGGACCACAATAGCAGTCATAATTTTTTTTTTATTTAAATGTATACATCATCTGAAAGCTATATAAATATAATTTAATACGAAAGTACACACCATCAAAAGAATTAAGGCTGAAATGTACATTTTGCTGGTTCATTATTTCCTGTTCTTTCTCTAGTATCTGCATTTATACAATTGATATAGCTAGTTAAGGAATATATGGCAAGGCCTAAATAATGTTATTTAAACACAATAAATTCAGGATGGATAATTACATATGTATCTGTAATAATTTACCTATTTTGTGTTCATGGTATTTCTGCAGTAAATGAGCTATCCATCATTTTAAATGCAAGGTACTTATGCTTGAAAAGCTGTAGATTTTCTTTCAGTCATTCCTCAGTGATTGGCCGCTAACTTGTGATTAACATTGATAATGCAGCGAATTAATAGAGATCCAAGCTAATGTTAATTTAGGAGCACTGGTTTAATCACGGTCTGAATAACAAGGTCCCAAAGTTATGGTTTAGCAAGCCCTTTTTGTTCACTGAGATTAAGGGAGGGTCAGACAGCGCTCTATTGTTCAACTGGGAATGGAAACTCATTTGCGAAAATGAAGAATGTCTTGCCGGCATAAATCATGTTCCCTAATCCCTTCACTAATGCCACATAATGCAAATTGTCTCTTGCTAAAAGATCATACAATAGAGAAGAGCGTAAGGAAAAAAGTTCACAGTATTCCTGCCATTTCTGCTATAATTAATGTCACTAGAGCTACATGTGTTGATTGAAACGTGTGAAACAAACAGACTCTCGCTTAACACTTCAACAAGCAAAAGCACTACAAATTGTTTCCAAATTGTTTAAATATTTGTCTAATAAAAATCTATTCCCTTTATCGTGACATACGTTTAAATATTTGTTTTCTATCATTGCACCTTTGCAATGTTAATTAATCCTTTTGTTGGTATTTACTTTAAATGATTTCCAAAGAAGTGAATTTATTCTGTATAAAAGTAGGTACATCCACTGAAGCAGCATTGGTTTAATACACACAGGTTTTATTTGTGTCGTAAATGTCTTTTTAATTAGCCAATTTAACAAAAATGAGGTTAAGACTGTCAGGGGGCTCATTAAGTTGAGGAAGGTCTCAAAGTCCCTTATGTCACATGTGTACTGTTGTGATGTCATGAAGGAGGACAAGCTTTCACGACTAGAGTTTAGTAGTGTATTCACATGGTTTGCAGAGCTTGTAATTACACATGCAAGTATACAGTACATTACACTTCATTCTTAGCTCTCTTGGGCACTGGACATCACACTGCCAAAGTGATTCTGGGGTTTGGCTTCTCTTCTCTACTTTCTTTCCTTCTTTGGCTTCTTCCCGTTTTGTTAGTTTTTTTGGCATTGTAAAAAGAATTATACAGTATCTGAAGAAAACCTTTGATGCAGCAATCCAAGTTAATGATAATTTAATTTATAACTTGAGTCAGATAGAGTAAACTACCTGTAAAGGTTCAAAAAGATCTGCTGTATATTTGTACCAGTATTCGTTGTATAAACAATAGCACGTGCATCTGAATGTGCACATGCACAAAACAAGTTGATGTAGAAACAAATATTAATAGTAACATAAATCTTTAGATTTAACACTTTGGTAACACTTTACAATAAGGTTCCTTTAATGAAAATGTGTTATTAGTTCACATGAAATTTATTTCTTCTTGTTCATTGTAATAATCCTTGTTTATAAATTCATTAAACAGACAAGACTTGGTTTTAAAAATGGATTTGTATATTATTAAATAATATTTACTAAAATAAAAATGCATTAGAATTATTGTTCATTGCTAGTTTTTATCTTAACAAATGTTAATAAATGGAACATTATTGTGACGTGTTACCAACGCTTTCCTAAATGCATAAAGTGAAATTATTGAAATACAACAATCATTAAACATCTATTCTTTCGAAAGTTTATTGTTGAAAGTATTGACATATGTATACTATATATTTGTTTATTCGTCCTACCATTTTTCTAACTATGCACTTTTTCATCATTCTTTTTATAATTATTTACATTGTTGTAAAAAAATAAGACCCTTAAACCAAAATAAAATATTTTCAGTAACTTGCAATTAGTAAAAAGCCTTTTCAAAAAACAACATGAACTTATAGCATAAAATATATTACAATTTAGAGTAAAACTGCTAGAAAAGAGCACAGGATTAGTCTGGCATCAAATCCATATTAAATGCACTGTGGCGGGTAAGATGTCCAACCATTATGAGAGAATGCCAGCAAGCCGAGAAAAAGGCCATCACCATAAGCTCTTTGGAGAGATTCATTGCTGTGATGAAGTTCACCACATTGAGCACTCATTGACTCAAATCCCTCAAGTCTTGTTAAATGGCATTTCTGCTCCAAAGGGACTTGCCCCACACACACGAGGCAGATGTTGTTGCCGAGAGCGACAGCATCTTCTGAAGCAATGTGATCCTCCAGCACCAGGCGAAAACAAACACAAAGCAGCATTTCATCCGGGGGCTTTTCTCTTGTTTGGTTCTGCAGTGTACACAGAGAATGTGTGGCTCATCAAAGACCCTAAAGTGATGTCACATATGGGATGACATATAGACAGGCCAGGTGATAAAGGATTAATTTGTGGTGATGTTTTTTTTCTGCACAGCTGCCAGAATCATTAGAGAGCAGCGAGCAGGCACAGAAACTCCAGCGAATGCTCTTTTAAAGACTGAGGTCATGTGTCGTTTCAAAGGGTATCTCTGTTGTTATTGGGTCAACAGTTATGGGCTTTCAAAAGCCGGTGAAAGCATCGCATTCACACACAAACAAGCACTTTTTGCACAATCTTCTTTGACACGGGTCCGATTATTATTAAAATGTTTAAAAAAGATTTGTTTGCATTTGTTTCTTTGCATTGGTAAATACACTTCTAAGCAGTTTTTAAGTTATCTCATCATTTTTCAAAATTTATATTGTCAATATATGAAGGTTCTTTAAAGTGGAGGAATAATATTAAAGCGCATTGGCTGCAGATCAGTAAAGAATACAAATAAACAAAAATATCAGTGTCAGACTTAAAGTATCAGTTCTCCCAAAATAGAAAATTCACCCTCATGTTCCAAATTGGTATGAATTTATTTTTTCTGTTGTACACAAAAGAAGATATTTTTAAGAATGTAGGAAACCCTATTATTGTCAATGATGGCAAAAAGTTGTTTGGTTACAAGCGTTCATCCAAATATCTTTCTCTGTGTTCATCCGAACAAATACATTTTCGCAGATTTGAAACAACTCGAAGGTAAGTAAATGATGACAGAAATGTTATTTTGGGTGAAGACATAACTTGAATCTCTTGCTTTAAGTCTTTAAGAAACGTTATGTTTTTTTAACAACCCTTGCTCAGGTTATACTGACGCCGCCACACTAACAAGCTGTTGATATGAGGTTTAACTGAGATGCAGTCCAGATAGACAGACAGATTACTCGCCTTGTATGTGTATGTTCAATTATGCTTTACTATACAAAACCGTCCTTCCAAATATGTTCCTGTTTTGTATGTCAACAGAAACAAACCATGTTTAATAGGCACCAACTAAACTTTGATGTATTTGATAAAAGCAGCAGTTCCCATCACCCTCATGGCACAATTCCTTATAATCCTTAATTCAACAGCCTGCTGAGGATCAGAGAAACTGAAATTAGCCCGAGGCTATAAAATATGCACTAAAAATGAGTTTGCTTGAGTGATATATTAACATGTTGAAAATCATCAATTTATTCAATTGATTAGATGTATTCAATTCAATGCAAAATCACTATTTGCATGTACTGTGATCAATTCTGAATGATTCAAAAGGATTCAAACAGTTTAAATATTGAATCCCCACACAAATTATTATAACAGACATTTTTTGCATTTCAGCTGTTATTATAATAGACATTTGAACAGAATCTTAGTGCAAATAGCATATTGCCAGTAGCTGGTGTACACATAGCCTAATTTATTCAAACAAATATAAATCTAGCTCATCACCACAGCTAATGGCCACATATTGTACAAATATCCTTGTCGCTTTGGTAAAGAAGTATCCTCAACTAACTAAAATTTAGTGTGTTTAAGTTATTGTGAGTTCTAACTTTATTCAGACAATACAATTAGAAAACTTTTAAACATTGACAATGGCTATCAGACAGTCAGATTCTTAGTGGAAAAGAGTAATCAAGATGTCAGAAAAGTTACATAATTATACAATCAGCCTATAATTTGTCACTCACAATAGCACAATATTATGCTCACAATAGCAACTAAATTTATTTTCTGGGATGTCAACAGACATGGTATATACTTCTGCTTCTTATAGCAACAGTTTACTTTTAAGATCAGACGGCTTCTTGTTGTTTCCTGCCCGACCGTTAAAGAAAGCGACACGCACTTCTCCCGGAAATCCTTTGAAATTTAAACAATCAGTGTTTCCATAAAAGTGTGCCTGATGCATCAGGGCCTGTCTTAAAGCTTCTAAGAATCTTCTAAGAAAGCTCTTAATTTATCTTAAGAACTTCTACGGAGGAGTCTTAGAACAAACTTTTTTTTGTTCCAAGACAAAACGGCTGACCCCGTTTTGGTATGTATGACACAGTCTTTTAAAGAATGTGATTGATTGGTTGACCAAGAAGGAAAAGAGGGCTTTTTTTCCTGTTTTACCGTACTCATGCACACCCACACACACACACACACACACACACACACACACACACACACACACACACACACACACACACACACACACACACACACACACACACACACACACACACACATATATACATATAAGAATATCTTAATTTTTTATTTACCATGCTGTTAATGTCAACGTATTTGATAGAAAAGGAACAGTGACATAATGCCTTTCTGTAGTGCTGTAATTGTTTGTGTGATCACTATAAAATGTTGTGACAGAACAGAATAGAACCTCTGATGCATAGCTGCATTTCTCCAGTTGTTAAATATGTTAATGTAGCGATTTCTTCTCTTTCTGGCACTATGGCATTTCGGCGTTGTTTTAAAGATGTTAGCATGTCTAAAGGGTTGGTCACAAACATCTAATGTGTTGTGCCTTATTAACTCACTGTCATTCAATTCCATGATATTTTACTTTATAGCGCTTTTACAATTTGTATTGCATCAAAGCAGCTATGCAAGAAAACCAAAACGAACATAATCAAAAGTTGAACACACACACACAAAAAACAATACAAAATCTGATAAACCTTAAAAGTAATATGGAAATTGTCAGGCATTGCAACACATTTTCTTCTCACTTTCCGTGTTTCATCCATTTTCTCTGCTGCTAAAGAATCTCTTAAGTCTCTTAAAAGTCGATATTCCTAAAATGTTGGACCTTAAGAGCTCTTTTAAGGGATAAAATCCTTAATGAATGACTGTTTTCTGTACTTGGATCTAATTTGTAATTCTAAGGGGGAAAGCCCATATTTCTAAGAATTTTCTAAGATCCCAGAAGTTTGCATCTGAGGCTACTCCATCAGGGGATAGCTAGCAGAAAGCTGCTTTAACTTAAAATTAAAAGAAGTGTAAAAGAAATATAAATAAAGAACTACTGCAATCGGCGTACAACTCAAGTTACTCTTCATAGTGATTGAATATAAAGTTGCACTTAGATGTTTCAAAGGAACAAAGAAAAATCTCTAAGCATATGCTCCAGTGTCTACAGCCGTGAGGAAGTGCTAACAGCGTTTCTCAAAAACTCAATCCATCTGGCGAGATTGACTTTCCTAAACAACATTCTATCGAAAAACTTCCAATAATTATCTTAATTTGTATTTTACCAAGACATATTACTGCAGGTATATTTAATGAAACTGTGCACCAATATCTTCTTCCATTTTACCCGTCAATTAATTCGCCCTGAATAAAGAAATGAGTTTTCATTGTTTTAAATGACTAGCTAAATTTAATATATAAAAATATATATTATGATGATGTTATGAATCATTCATTATACATGTCACAATGCAGTGAGGAACTATGTAAAGTACCATGTCATGCCATTTTGACTAAACATCCTCTTTCATTTCAAGGTTTTTATTGGATAGTAACATTTTAAGTTGACGTAAGAAAAAAGACGGAGTTATCAACAATTTACATTGAATAGAATGTAGTATTCATTTCAGTAGTGTGTCAGTGTACAAATCATGTCTACATATCTACTTTGATAAGTTTTACATCACAAATGAGACAAATGTCCCCAAAAGTTAGAATCTGCTTTGTGAATCGCTGACTTTTATCTCCTGTTTTGAAAACAGAGTGCCAAAGAAAAGAATCTTTATTAAAAGCATTACTGCTTCTCTCTGTTGTCCACGGCCAACAGGAAAATGCACTTTCCATCTTCCATGAGTCTGTGGTTGAGAATGTGAAGTTATTTTTGGTGTACTTGAGGAGGTGTAAGATGAATTTAGAGAGGAGAATGTGAGACTTCGCTCAGGAAGCAGAGACACAAAAGAGCCTGATCAATATTCTTTATTCAGGACTGCATTTAGATTATAGTCTTCACTCAGTGTGTAACTTCACTCTGCTGAGTTGCACAATAGCTTTTTGTTTGTTGGTCTCGGTCTTGTAGTTTAAGCCCGTATTTTTTTCTGTTTTTATCTATAGTTCTGAGAACATCCTTAAGAAAAGGGTTTTGTCTTCAAAGTCGCATAATGACAATTCCGATGTACGTAGCTAGGCCGATTTTATGGTTTGAAACAGACTTTGGCTATGCCTAATCTATTTTGCTGTGTGTAAGAAGCAACACGACGCTGTGTATTAATCTTTGTTCATTTTATTTCTGGATGGTCACAATAAACTAAAATATCTCCTGAGAGGCACAATTCATGTACAATAAAACAAAATGAGATCATAAAGGGTAAGCAATGAAGCATCGCTGAAGTAGACTAAATGAAATTCAAGCAAGCAGTAAGGTTTTTTTTTGTCATTTCAAACCTGTATGACTTTCGTTCATCTGCAAATCACAAAGTAAGATATTTTGAAAAATGTTGTTCACTGGACCCCATTCACTTGCAGTCTTTTTGTGTCCATACAATAGAAGTGGATGGGGTCCAGTGCTGTTCGGTTGCCAACTTTCTTTAAAATATCTTCAATTGTTTTTGGCGAAGAAAGAAAGTTATAAAGGTTTAAAATGAAAAGAGAGTGAGTAAATGACGGCAGCATTTTCATTTCTGGGTGAACAATCACTTTACTATTGCTTTGCTAAATGATGAGTAAAACAAATTTTTTGTTCCCTCAGATATCACTAAATAATTACATTATTATTGAATGCACATTTTTAGCTGTTCCCAGACAGATTGCTCTATTTTGGTAAAGAAGCACAAATGTGACTTAGTGCTGTGTCAGCCACTGTAATGAGCCGTTGGTTGGAATTTAAAACCTCAGAGCTAGATACAACTTAATTTCATACACTGGACCTTTAAACTCTTACCATATCCACATCTCATCATGGTGGAACTAGTAAATATGCTTCCAAGTTTTTCAGTCTTTGCTCGAATTGTTGTTTCGACAGTCAAGTTCAACCATTTGTGCCTGTTAACCAAGTTAAAAATAAATAAAACTTTTAGTTTTTTTTTCTACATTATAATTATCAGTATTTAAACTAACATTTGGTCACAAATAAGATACAGTATACCCCAGAAACAAAAGGCTTATTTTTTATAATTACACATGTGTAAAATATTTAATGTTAGTCTTTAAAATAACAAATTGACATAAAAAAGTTTGCATTTTATTTACAAATTGGCATTAAGATTGCAAAAATAGAAAACCACATACAGTAAATTCAAAATAAAACTCATATGATAATAATATTTAGTTGTGAGGTTGACAAGCAGTGTTTTCTGAAGTTCAAGCGCATTCTGTCACTAATTTTCTGAAAATACTACTTTGTGATGAGTTTCAGATCCAACTTTGTAGCATATTTGTGGAAATTTCTGACAACCAAAACAGAAAACAAGTCCCTTTGAGGAGTGTGCGAAGTCCGAACCCTGTGGTTAAGTTAACACAGTCATGCAGTCGCTAGATATAGGTGTTTTTAACATGTGAGCCAGACAGCACAGTGTGATATAAAAAAGCTCTCTGTATCATGTTTGTGCTTTGAAAATGCGGTATATCTAATGTACGTAAAAGTACATTTATCACAGTTACAATTTTGGCAAACTTGGATTGACTGTAAAGTATATGGTGGAAAATGGTGATCTTATGGCACTGAAGGGAGATATTATAAGACGTTACGCTGAACGCTGTAAAATTGCATTATTTGCAGTCAAGGATTCCTATAATCATTCCACACATCTCTACCCTCTTTATTCTAAAAGGTAAAATGTGGGAACATTTCTGAGCTGAAAGATGTCACATTCAGAACAGGTCTAGTGAACAGGTCACAGTTCACACAGTCCATGCTTCTATTTTCTGTGAATGGCTAGCCGTTTCTAAAGCGTACAATGGCTTGCGATTCATTGCCAGTGGTGCACAAATGATTAGAAATATTGACATTTGATTTATATTGGACCGACTTTTCAAGCAATTAAACCTTACATTGCTGCTTTCTTCATCTCATGAAAAACATGTCATTTCCTGGGTACACAAAAAACAAAGTAAACTTAGTCATGGTCAGTCAGATAAATAGGAACAGATATACTCAATTCTTTCTCTGCAAGGTTGTGAGATTATTCAACCATGGCAATAAATTTTCTAAACTAGACAGGTTACTGGCCCTGTCTTCCTCTTCTGAAAGGTGTCTTGAGTCTTTAGTTGCTATGGAAACCTTTACCCTGACCATACCTTATTGTCACTTATTTTTGCTTGTCCACATATTAAAGAGCGTCCTTTATCTGTTAGTCACAAAATGCTACTTTTGTACAAGGTCATTTTTAAAGACCTAAAAGACAAACTAGAAAGTCGAAAAATCTTTCCAATTCAGACTAAATAGTTTTAAAAGATTGCAAACAAGTATTCATTGGAATCCAGTTTCTCTCACACATTTGTTAACTCTTTTTAAAATGAAAGTGTCAGTAAAGTGATATTGATCTGTATAAAATAACACATCCTCTGGGCCGAGGCAAGTATGTCATATTGACAAAACAAAGACATAACCGTTATGACCGGATCTAAACTTTTAAAACCTTGAAAGGTTAAGAATTTAAGCCATTTTCTACCTACCTTTGGAAACAAGCATTCCATTCATGTAATTTCCTGAGGATTGACCCAGCATTAGAGAACTATTCATCAAGACAACAAAGACATAATGTATTGATACATACTGTATTGTACAATAAACAATTTTAAGAGATTGGAAGTATTCAGGAAAAAAGTACGGACTGTCCTTGTGAGGCCTCTGAATAAGTGAGGTGACATAACTTGCAATCACTGACAGCCAACAGTATTGTACTCATTTGTTGAAGCTTTCCACACTGATTGCTGAGTGACTCATCATTTTGAAGGAAATTGGCTTCTTGAACAATTTTTCCAAGGAGCAATGTTGCATCCATTTATAGAAAGGGACAGGAGACTTTGTAAAAAACTAATAAACGATTTCATAAGGAACTTATTACATCTTACCTGTTTTGAAAATGACTGCTCTGGCACCTTCAGAATCTTAATGTTGCAATGGGAGTCTAGAGTCTTAGCAAGAGCTTTTAATTCTCTCAGACAAATTAAGTCAATATAACATTCAGAAAAAGGAAATGTTTTTTTACACAAGTTTCGAAGTACGTATGTAGGCTACACCCCCACACTAACATCACTTGGGCGAAAGCAAATAAAATATACGAATAAGATCGTATGAAGTCATGCGAATTAGTCAAAATTAGTCACATTGTAAACTAGTTACGTTTTCACAATGAGATTTTTTTGAGTACACAGGTTTGGAACGATTACTGGAATGGCATTGGGTATATACAAAATTACGGAGATTTTACACTGCAAATGTGTATGTATTCCTCCTTTAAAGTCACTGAAACTCATTGCTAATTTAAAGGGGTCATTTGACTCGGCCAAAACAAATATTATTGTTGATTAGATGTAATGCAAAGTGTATAGACTATTTACTGTCAGGGATTTGGGCAGAAGAACCCAAATGCAGGTAGACGGTGGTGAAGGGGTACAAGGAGGTTTATTGTAAACCAAAAAAACACAAAACAAGGACCCATGAGGGGATTAAACAAGAATGGCAAAAAACAGGAACACAGACTGAATAAACTAAACTTACAAACACTAAATACAACACTTGACAGGAATACGATAAACAAACAAAAAACTAGACTCACTTGACTACTACCAGGACAAGGAACAACAGCACACTGGATATACCACAACAGCACACTGGATATACCACAACAGCACACTGGATACACCACAACAGCACACTGGATACACCACAACAGCACACTGGATACACCACAACAGCACACTGGATACACCACAACAGCACACTGGATACACCACAACAGCACACTGGATACACCACAACAGCACACTGGATACACCACAACAGCACACTGGATACACCACAACAGCACACTGGATACACCACAACAGCACACTGGATACACCACAACAGCACACTGGATATACCACAACAGCACACTGGATATACCACAACAGCACACTGGATACACCACAACAGCACACTGGATACACCACAACAGCACACTGGATATACCACAACAGCACACTGGATACACCACAACAGCACACTGGATACACCACAACAGCACACTGGATACACCACAACAGCACACTGGATACACCACAACAGCACACTGGATATACCACAACATACCACAACAGCACACTGGATATACCACAACAGCACACTGGATATACCACAACAGCACACTGGATATACCACAACAGCACACTGGATACACCACAACAGCACACTGGATATACCACAACAGCACACTGGATACACCACAACAGCACACTGGATACACCACAACAGCACACTGGATACACCACAACAGCACACTGGATATACCACAACAGCACACTGGATATACCACAACAGCACACTGGATATACCACAACAGCACACTGGATACACCACAACAGCACACTGGATATACCACAACAGCACACTGGATATACCACAACAGCACACTGGATACACCACAACAGCACACTGGATACACCACAACAGCACACTGGATATACCACAACAGCACACTGGATATACCACAACAGCACACTGGATATACCACAACAGCACACTGGATATACCACAACAGCACACTGGATATACCACAACAGCACACTGGATATACCGCAACTTACACTGTTTAAGCAAATCTTGTTATACCCAGGGATACACACAAAATGACCGAGCACAGGACAATGAAACATGAGGACTATTTAAAAGGGTGACAGACAAAGGAAAATGAACAGGGGAACAGGTGACAGGGATTAAACACTGAGGAAAAGCTAACGAGGAAACAAGATGGCGGGAACAAAGACGCACACCAGAGAGAGAGTATAGCAAGCCGATAGGATCACTATCTCCCCCTCCACACACAACCTAAGGCTATGCCATGACTCCTCCTCAAGACCAAGAATAGACATGACATGATGACAATTTATTGTTAAAAAACGCTGTATTTTCCAAAAACGTGCATGTTTGTATCTCCTCTTTGCCCCACCTCTCTGAAGCGCACAGAGTTTTAACAAAGCTTATCGCTCTGAAAAGCGAGGTGTGCTGTGATTGGCCAGTTAACCATTGCGTAGTGTTTGGTCAAATACTGCAAGCGTGTGACGGAAATGTAATGTCTCTTACCATATTTGGAACATCAGGTTCCAAAGCAACTGTACTGACAGGTACACCCACCTTACTTGCATATACATTTGGGCGATCTTATTCAAATAATACCATGAAGTGATGTAGATTTGCGGGGGTTTGGTTACACGAGGCGTTTCAGGCAGGTTTGGGTGAACATTCGCTTTTAGATCAAATGCATCATTTGTTCTGACACTTTAATTTTTGCAATTTTACGTGTCTAATACATGCATGGGCAACTTATAACACACCAAAGACACAGAAAAACACCTTTTCGCGCCATAAGACCCCTTTGAAAAAACAAAAGCAGGAATTTGAAAAGAGACTATGTAAAAGAATAACTGATTTCCGCTAATCATAATTTACCATGCCTCTTAGATATAAAAACGTATCAATTTCATCATAATCGACATGAATTAATAATATCAAGGTTTATGAAATATCTGAACATATGGCATCAAAACAACTTATCGCAAAATCATCATCATGTGTTTCAGCCTGTCACCAACCTGCAAAGATGCTATTCATTTTACAAAAAAAAATTCCCCCATTAAAATTTGTTCTGAAAATCAATGCGGTTAAACTGGCAGGAGTCCAGTTGCCAATATAAACCTGCTTGAGAGGGCTGCCATAATTGACACTCCATTGCAAATAAAGTTGATGAAGTTATACGGTTTGTGAGTAGAAACTCCCTTGCATCAAAAGGATTAGAAAACACCTGAAAGATAGCACTGTTTTCAAAGATGATCTTATTTAATTACGTTTCATTTTGAGGAAAATGCGCTGTTATGAGATTGTAAAAGTGTGTTGTGTAACCCTCTTGTATATTCAGTGCCTTTATTCGTTTAACACTGTTTCTGAATGTTTGCATGATTAAAATCGTTGTCTGTTCCCAAATTATTACCTTAGAGTAATAATATACGTTTGAATTGTCCTTCAGAGTGCATCTTGAAAAGTGTGGCCCAGCAAAAGATTGGCCTGTCCTTTTGAAACCAATTCCTGATACAAGGGTTTTGGCGTTCACATGTCTGGGATTATTTTTCGATATTGTGCATGTGTTGAATATATGTTAAAATAGTAGGAGAATAAAATTATTGGAAGTTCCTTATGTATTTTCCCCGATCCTTTTCACTTTGTGTCATCCATTGTTTTGTCCATTATGAAAGTGATATTGCGGTGAACATTTCCCTCCATCATAAATAGATGCATGTTAACTGACTTTGACACTTGCGCTGTTGTTATTGATTGTACAGTGAAGCTTAATGAAAGCCGAATTACTCTACAGCAAAAGGTGGTATTAAGTGATAAAAATATGCATCTTGTTTGACAGGTTAACAAGTATCAAGAAATTAGCAGCCAGTGCTTGACAGACACCTTGAAAACACCCCCAACGTTCTTGAACCTGAATTGATAAACAGATGCATTTTAAGCAAAGCAGCGAAGCGTGTGAAGATTATATTAACACAGGTAACATACCAAGGGTGATCGTATGAGCTAAATAAAGGGTGTGGTATTATCCTCGAGTTCTGTTTTGACACTTTTATAATTTCCTTTTTGAATCTTTCCTTTTCTCCAGACGAATCTGATAAACATTACAATTCTGCTCTGTCTGTGCTTCGGTCATCATTAATTAAGACTGCTCTGCGTTGGCTTATTGACCTGTGTGGCACAGGGGATTTTGATGGGTTGTGAAGAGCTCATAGAGTCTGGCCCAAAGCCTATTTTTTCAACCCAATTCGGTCACCCACAGTGTTTGATGCATGGCAATTTAAATCCCCTCTTCTAATTAAATGTGATCTGCTCTTGAGCTAAATGACATTTTTACAGAAGGCTATCTGGTACCTTGAAGACAAGGTGACATTCCACTTTCCATTATACAGGATTATAACAAGTAGCCGGACTTTCACATAGTACAGCTTGAGTGGTGGCTCTCTGAGCAAAAAAATCTGTTATGGTGATGTGCGGCCAGCTTTAAGGAATCAAAGGGATTTGGGACTTAATTCGCAGCTTAGCCATTACATCTCAGGTGTCAGCACAATGCAAAGTTCAGCACTAAATCATTCATAAAATAATGTCATCAGTCCGGTTCCCTTCTGGAGACTTTGTTAAAAAGCTGACAATACCGATTTGGAATCAATGAATACTTTTGGGGAATATACAGTGTTTTTATGCATTTAAAGTGATATTTCACACAAAAGTTAAACCTCTGTCATGAATTAATCAGCCTCAAGTTGTTCTAAACCTGTATAAATGTCTTTGTTCTGTTGAACACAAAGGAATATATTTGGAAAAATATTAGCAACTGACATTTCTGGGAAACAATTGAGTATCATAGTAGAAATTTAAAAAAGAACTTTCTCTGCTTTCCTAAATTCCTCAAAATATCATCTTGTATATTTTACTATGGTAGTCAATGATGACCCAGAAATGTCAGTTGCTAGCATTTTTCCAAATATCTTCCTTTGTGTTCAACAGAACAAAGAAATGTATACAGGTTTGGAACCACTTAAAAGTGAGTAATTTTCGACAACATGTTCATTTTGGGGCGAACTATCCCTTTAAATAAAGGAAGTAATGGAAATGTCAGCATATCATGGAAATAGTGAACTGGAAAGCGAATGCTATTTGTAAATGAAAGTGTTCCTAAGGTGGATTAATACAAGTAGTATAAAACTCTTGTAATACCTCTCACTCACCCTTGAGCGCTTATGTAGAGGATTTTAACATAAATAAATTTAGTGTCTGACTCATGACATATTGTTATATTAATTTCTCTCCATGGGAGAGCCATTTGTATCTTTCTGGAGATGGCCCTCACAACTGTGTGTTTATAGTCTAGTGTGGAGGAAGTGTTGTAATACATGGGTTTTCCCTGTTGGAACATTGAGGATGCTTTCAATAAGTTTGCATTGGAGATGCTTTGTGTTATTGAAGGTGAATCTTGGGTCCAGTGGTCTAAAAGATCCAATGCAATGTAAACTACTACTTTTAAAATATTCTCCCCACGGAAATAAAGTAACAAACTGTTTAAAATGTATTGTTTTGGAAGTACTGAACAAGATTAATCTAAGCATATTGCTAACAAAGATTTTTTATGTTAACTGGACAAAAAAATCGTACATTATAATAATAACAATAATTTGTTACATTCATATAGCACTTTTCTGGACACTCAAAGCACTTTACATGGAAAGGGGAATCTCCTCAACCACCGCCTGGATGATGCAACGGCAGCCATATTGCACCAGAACGCCCACCACACACCATCTTATTGGTGGAGAAGAGAGCCAATTAGTACAGTACATATGGGGACAACATTACACAACATACCTTGCAAAAAAGTACTGTTTAATGTTTGCTGGCATTATTTATGATGTTCTTGTTTTTTTAGTGTTAGTAGTCTGTTGTATTCAGAGTTATTTTCTTAAAAATGATGTTTAATCTATGTCACCAAAGGTTTTATGTTCTCAGTGTATCGATGTCTTTGTGCATGATGCAATATTGTTTCTGCTATAAATTCAACTCAAACTGTTTGCACTTGCAGTTTTTTGGCACCTGTTAAGTAACATAACTAATATTTATAGCAACGTTTTATTTAACATTATATATTAAGTATATATTTAAAAAAACTAAATAAAAACTTTATTTCGATTCGTAGACTTTATTGCAGGTTTATAACCTACAAGTAGTGGATTAGATTTACATGGGGAGGCTGGTAAAAATAATGATTACCGGAGCTTCTCAGTAATTTTAGGCCCAATTGAATGTGCCATGTTTATAAGTATATATCCACTGCAAATACTCATTTTTTTATGTAAACTCCGATCAATCTTATTGTAGAACAAAATGTGTTTTCAAAGGCCACAGCCATAGCTGTCAGACTGTATTACTTTCATGCTCAGTGACACAAACCAGGCAAACAGCTCTAAAGATTTAAAGGGATACTTCTCCCGAAAATGAAAATGCTGTCATCATTTACCTTTGAGTTGTTCCAAATCTGTATACATTTCTTTGTTCTGATGACCACAGAGAAAGATATTTGGGAGAATGCTTAAAACCAGACAGATTTGACTACCAAAAATACAATGGTAGTCAAAAGTGCCCCAGAACTGTTTGTTGTCCTTCATTCTTCAAAATGTCTTCTTTTGTGTTTAACGGAACACAAAAAATATAAAGTAATTTTACAGCGCTATTTTCAAATTCTTACAGATTTGATCATTTTCATGTATTTGGCATGCCTGTATCCGATATGCATTTCCTCATATTTGATTCTGTGACTCCGGTGTTGTACGCGCCACGCTCTATCCGTTCAGCTATAGGAACCCTGGCAATGTTTTTGTTCCAGAGTCTGTAAATCACAGCTCCAACCCCATAGTTTGACACATAGCTCATTATCGAAAATGATATGGTCTGTAGCTATACGTAAGTGTTGTGTACGCATCTTAAGTATCCTAATTGGCCGATGAAATAAAGACTATTGCGGCTGTTGCGGGACTCTTATGTTTAATATTTTCTCTCACACTGTGTGACCTCTGAAAAGCCTCAGCGAGAATTATTGCTTAACATGATGGCACATTCCCAGTCACTGCAGATTTAGGGTTGGCAATACCATTAGCACATTTGCAAGCCTTTGGAACAGGGAAAAGCAGCAGTGTGCCACCCGTGCAGTCAGCAGGGAAGATCAATGAAGGACGAAAGCCTTTAGTGGCTGGGACTGAGAGGCACGGTCCCTCTTGCATTGCTTGTAACATGAAATCAAGTCCGTAAGCTCTGAACATTTTGCCATATACGCTACAGACTAGATCAAATACACTCTAGCTCTGTAAGTCATTGTGCGACTGGGTCTCCAAATAGTTTTGCCTTGATGGTAATGTCCCCCACGGTTAACACTAAGGGCTGAGAGTTGATCGCAAGTCAATTTCTGAGCACTGAGTTGGTGATTGTCTCATTAGATGTCATTCTTGAACCCAACATCGAGCTGATATGACTGCTAGCCGCAGATTCAATTTCAGCTTTTTTCAATTTCAAGATATCAAAGCTAGTTGTAGGTGTGATAAATTTTGCTTCATGAGAACAACTAATGACAGACTGGTAGAGGAAGATGATGATTATGTTTTACATACTAACCTTGGCTGCCAGGGTCTGTCCTTTAATGACAGCATAATTCAGCGTTCACCTTGGGAAGCTGCCATGGATTTTAGTTTATGAGGTCACCTGCATAACCTCAATCATTCAAGTACAAGCTCTATGCCTTTGCATCAGTGACTCTCTTATTCTCACCATTACTGAAAGACTTGCGCCACCGGATGTCTGACAGATTTCCTTAGCGCTTTTATTTGAGACATTTTCTTTAAGAATTGTACCACAAAGTTTTTGACGTCAGCTGAGAATTTACGAATCTGCAATAGATGTTTGTGCAACTATATTCGCAATTCAATTATGAAGTGCCTTGTCATGTATGTCATGTTTGTTTATACAGTATGTCGGTGTAGGATATTTTAATGACTAATTAAGTAATAAATGTCGCAAGTTTGAAAATGAATGTTTATGTCAGGAAATCTTGAATCCCTGAGAAATGGCATAATTAGCTGATCTTAAATAGCTTTAATTGGTACATTTGTTGGCTGAAAAAGTGAACATTTATTTGTTATTCAAAGGGATGTTCGCCCCAAAATGAAAATTGCGACATTACTTACTCGCCTTCTTTTCATTTCAAACCTGTATGACTCTCCTCTGCAGAATTCAAAGGAAGATATTTTAAAGAATGGTGGTATCCAAACGAA
Organism: Triplophysa dalaica; assembly: GCF_015846415.1. NCBI lineage: Eukaryota > Metazoa > Chordata > Actinopteri > Cypriniformes > Nemacheilidae > Triplophysa > Triplophysa dalaica. The sequence goes on from NC_079557.1 coordinate 13,916,810, forward strand.
GGCAGTACCAATAGACTTGCATTGGTTTTGAGTCCATACATTAGAAGTGAATGGGTACCACCGTTGTTTGGTTACCAACATTTTTCAAAATATTTTCTTTTGTGCTCTTCAGAAGAAAATGTTATTGTTGTTTCTTAAATAGAGAAATGTTTCAGTTTCGTTGAGCTATTTGTTGTCTTATATATTGGTTTTGGGGTATCAATATATATTCCATGTATTGTTTTACCGGCGGAATATATTTTTATTTCTGTATACATAAATGTATGTGCTCACGCATAAACTGACTTTCCCAAAGTCACCCACCCTAAAAATATTCATCAAGTAAACCGTGTGACAGGTGCCTTTTATAATATGTATTCTATATAGCCTTGCTATAAATACCATTATGCTAAATAAATCTTGTTCTACCCCTTAAGTAGAGGAGCGCTCGAGTGTTTTAGCTTCAATGATTACCAGCAGCAGTTCACAGATATATGAAGTAACTTTCGCTGCCACCTCATATTTTGTGAGCTCCTTTTTGTATAGGAGAAAGAGTCCTGTGGGATTTGCATTATTAAAGCACTTTGATGTGCCTTACTTGTTTTTATTCCGGAGAATGTGTTATCCCATAGAGTGCGAGGGGGTAAAGTAGCACAGATATGTTAAAAGGCACCGCTAGGCTCCAGTCAAAAGAGAGGAAGAGAACGCTTTCGTCTCCTAACCTCACAGAGGTGCCATCTGTGAAACGGGACATAAGGCAATGTGATGGACTGGGGAAGTATTCAAGATAACCTTCTTAAAACCCTTATTCTACTTTATGCCAGATCGCTTTATGATAGTGCCTAGCTTGCATATTCCCTCAGGGAAAGGATTTTCGGTGTCTGTGGCCCTTGTCAACATTGACATCCATGCACAGATCACAAAGAGGCTTTGGTTCTAATGCCGCAAGTGTGCGTGCCGCTGTGACATTGCTGCATGAGCGGTTTTATAGCAGTTTCTTTGCCTTTGCACATTGAATCCTATAAGCATCCGGACCGATTTTAATAAATCAAACATAACAACTTTGTTAAAATCGTATTCATACCTTTTACTTTCTATGTCTTTGAACCACTCAGTCAAAAGACTTCATACAGCGTATAATGCACTTTTCAAGTATACTAGTATTTTTCAGGCTGTTTGTACCTTTTTGATAAGGACCACTTTAATGCTAATGTGAAAGTGCTCTCTGAGAAATCACTGCGAGATCTGAAATGCATTGCCAGTTCAGCTACCATACCAGAACTTGTCACTACTCTGACAAGACAGACAGGAGAGAAGCTATGCGAGACATTGAAAAAGCACGGTGTGTTAGAACATCGTCCATGTCTTGGACCAGCTGTCAATGGATGTTTCCTATGGGAGCCAGAATTTAGAAGTCACAATGATTTAATTCATATGTTTATAAGTTTCACATAAAAAGGATTACATTAAATTCAACATAGCAATCTTCTGTAATATTAGAGATGTTACTGGCATATGCGGAAAAAAGATCATTTACGTAAGTTATGTAGTCTATTTATGTACAAGTATCATGCATCTTTGAATCTAGAAGCTCTTTTATCATTTTAAGGAACCTGTCAAGTGATCTGACAAATGATTTTGAAAAGCTTCAGATTAGATTAAGGAAACGAGTGGAGATGCTATAGATGCTGTACGGTGATGTGAACCGCCGCTCTCTCCACATGCATTCAGACAGAACGCACCACCGTTCATTTTCCGCGTCACTACATTGCCACCTAGTGATGGCCACTCTTGCCGTCCCCATAAAGATCAGAAATGATCTGAGAACAAGGAAAATAATGCTGGCAAAACATGGTGTTTGAAAGCTGGTGCTGGGTGGAAGATGAATTAAGATGTGAACCTTTTTTTATCGGATACTACGATAAAGGTGAAAAGCATCACCTGCGCTGATTGAGGTTTTTTAAAAGCCTGATGCATTATATTCTCTGTAATAAAAAATCAAAGACTGTTTTCCTTGTCACGCTTGTGAAGTAATGATGTCGGTAGTCATGTCGTAATAAATTTTTAATCTGCAGAGTGTATTGGTTGACACAGAAGGTTATTACTTGACAAACTGCATTAATCTTGAGAAGTGATTGTCAATGTAACAATAGTGGGGCGTTGGTGTTAATAATGCATTAGGAATGATGCTCTGCATGAAAAATGAAGTTGTTGACTAGGACCACATTTTTTTTTTTAAATGTATGCTTAAAAAAATAAATGAGAGATATTGGTTTAAAAAGCTTCTAAGGATCTAATATGAATAACAAAGGTTCCCAGAGCACCAAAGTCTTAAGGGCTGGGGATTTGATTGTAAGATGTGCCAAGCCGAATTTAAAAACAAGCTTAAGGACTTTTCTGTTTGATCAATAATCTAGTCATCAATCAGAAGTGGTTCATCCTTCCTTGCTATAGCGCTTGATCAACAGTTTATATGCACCACAGACAGCGCCATTGGTTAAATTCAAGGCCCCCCGGTGAGCTATGCTAGTCTGTGATGGGGTGAAGAATCGTTCAGTTTTCAGAATGAAAAGAATGTAGCGGTCTAGCTTTTTGACAATCTTATGCTTGATCGTAGAAGTCAAACACCAGAGAGTTTTTATTGACTTAAAATTCCTTCAGATGATTTTAATTGTGATGCCACAGCAGCTGGAAAGTTTGGGTGAAGAATCACATAGAGCAATTAGTTGTTGCTATGGTAACGACATGAGCAAGAAAAGTTAGTCCCAATTTCAATCAAATAAAACTGGTGGATCTACTGGTGCTTCTTTGGAAGACATTTAGATCTTTTGATAAAGATGATCGCACAACGTGTAGTTTCAATACATTGGGGCACTAAGTACATGGCTACTGATTCATTGATTCTTGCAAAATTATTCAGTTGTTTAACCTTATTGATTCATTGTTTGTGCTTTTTGTGGCGCATTACATTATGATTTGCATTAAAGTCGTTGACAATATCGATACAATATCGATGTTCTACAGTCATTTTTTTGCCTTCCATTCAAAGAGGTATTTGCGCAGATGTATCGGCCTAATTGGAAAACATTATAAGCTGCAGTTTACTCGTAAATGTATCTGTGCCGTGACAAATGTTCATTCATGCTGTGCTCCTTATGACGTGAGAAATACATACATACTTTTATAGAAACAGCAATGATGTGCCTCATCCTTAAAATACTCACCATTTCAATGCTTAAAGGCCATGCACTCTATAATAAAATATAATGTGATAACTAACAAAAAATGTATTTACATTTATGCATTTGACATAAATACAATTTAAGGTGTTTTCCCGGATAGGTCTTAAGCCTATTCCCAAACAAATTGAAATGTTAGTTCCCCTTCAGTCGGTCTCTCGACGTTGTGTTGAGAGACGACTGGGGGTTTGATCTTGAGAACCTATCATCTCCGAGAGGAATTTCTAAACGCCAATAGGATTGGCGAATGGCCCGCCCACGCAAGTCTCCGCCCCGTACATACGGGTATAAAAGGAAGATGGCGGCGGTCATTCATTCACCTTTTGTTCTTCGGAACTGTTTGCACTATATGTGGCAAATTTATTTCTTCGAGAGAGTCTTTCTTCTCCTGCCGGCGCGACGCGGAAGCTGCGGATCCCCTGGTGTGACGACGGTCTTCCCTTCGACTTCCCGGCAAATTCTCACAGAGCCTTATTCTAAAAGAGCAAATTTCCCAGCTGCTGAGCATGTCTCGCAGCTGTGTCCTTGGGTGCGGCAGACTCATTCCCGAGTCAGACGGCCATGAAACCTGCGTCACATGCATCGGGTTGCAGTGCGTTAACCCGCCCTCCCCGAAACGCTCGCGGCTTGATGAATGGTACCTGGGTACGGGTCCTAGAGTTGCTGGCAGTTCATCTAGCACTGAGGAGGCTACGGCCCCTAGTGCAAGACAGACACGTGCTAGTCCGGTCGGACAGCACGTCTGCCGTGGCGTACATCAACCATCAGGGCGGCATACGCTCACGGCAGATGTCGCAACTAGCCCGACGCCTCCTCCAATGGAGTCAGCAGGTGACCAAAACCCTGCGAGCCACGTACATCCCGGGGAACCTGAATCAGACAGCCGATGCGCTCTCTCGTCAGGGGACTCCCCGTGGAGAATGGCGACTCCATCCCCGCGTAGTCCAGCTCTTATGGGAGCGGTTCGGGCAGGCTCAGGTAGACCAGTTTGCCTCCCCGGACTCCACCCATTGCCCGCTTTGGTTCTCCCTGACCGAGGGCTCCCTCGGCACGGACGCCTTAGCGCACAGCTGGCCGCGAGACAAGAGGAAGTACGCCTTCCCCCCAGTGAGCCTCCTTGCACAGACTCTGTGCAAGGTCAGGGTAGAGGAGCACCAAGTCCTGTTAGTTGTGCCGTACTGGCCCAACCAGCCTTGGTTCCCAGACCTCATATCTCTGATGATAGCTCCCCCCTGGCCGATTCCCCTCTCGAAGGACCTTCTTTCGCAGGGGAAGGGCACGGTTTGGCACCCCAATCCGGGCCTCTGGAATCTCCATGCCTGGTCCCTGGACGGGACGAGGAGAGTTTAAGTGGCTTGCCTCTGGCAGTCCAAGAGACGGTCATGCAGGCTAGAGCCCCCACCACGCGGCGTTTGTACGCCTACAAGTGGCGTCTCTTCTCGTCTTGGTGTTCCTCCCTTGGAGAGAACCCGCGGAATTGCCCGATCGGGTCAGTGCTGGCCTTCTTACAGCAGAGACTAGAGAGTAACCTCTCCCCATCCACCTTGAAAGTGTATGTAGCCGCTATTGCCGCTCATTCACGATCTCGTGGAGGGTAAGTCTCTTGGTCGGCACGACCTGATCATCAGGTTCCTTAAGGGTGCGAGGAGGGTGAATCCACCTCGACCGCGCCCTGTACCCTCTTGGGATCTTAATGTGGTCCTACAGGGCCTGGCTATGGCCCCGTTTGAGCCCCTCGGAGATGCCTCTCTTCCTCATCTTACGATGAAGACAGCACTCCTGACGGCGCTCGCATCCATCAAGAGGGTCGGGGACCTACAGGGCCTTTCCGTGTCCCGGGATGCCTAGAATTTGGAACTGGTAACTCTCACGTTGTCCTGAGACCCAGACCAGGTTACGTGCCCAAGGTCCCCACCACTCCCTTCCGGGATCAGGTGGTGACCTTGCAGGCGCTCCCCTCCGGGGAGGAAGACCCGACCTCTCATGTGTTGTGTCCTGTACGCGCTCTGCGCCTCTACATTGACCGCACACAGAACTTTAGGAGTTCTGAGCAGCTCTTTGTCTGTTTTGGAAGACAGCATCAGGGGAGAGCTGTCTCCAAACAGCGGCTGGCACACTGGATTGTGGATGCCATCCCGTATGAAGATTTTCACGTATTCCCCTCTGGCGAATTGGTGACCTCCCCACTGGTGGCTCTCCACCGAGTTTACTGTCCCCAGATTCGGGTTGACACTTCCGACATGCGCTCTCCCTATGGGTAGACCATGCCTTATACCTCCACATGTACCTCCCCACGTGGCAGGATGTGGGCTCCGCAACACACTCTTCAAGAGAAGAGTAGTGTTTTTTCCCAGTGCGGTCCGGAAGGGACCTCGTTACAGGGGTAACGCCACCTTCCGTGATGACCGTCAGTAGAAGCTTCTTCGTATGTCTGATACTGAATCCACTGGAAGATTACATCTCGCGGTAGCGCTCAGTCTTGACTCGCAGGGCCAGTCACTGTCGCCCCGCTAGAGGTCGTAATGCGGCGTAGTGCCGTGGCGTGTGTAGATACTTCCCCAGTCGTCTCTCAACACAACGTCGAGAGACCGACTGAAGGGGAACGTCTCGGTTACGTATGTAACCTCGGTTCCCTGATGGAGGGAACGAGACGTTGTGTCTTCACGAGAGACACTCTCTAAGGTTCCTCAGCACAAAGGTGAATGAATGACCGCCGCCATCTTCCTTTTATACCCGTATGTACGGGGCGGAGACTGGCGTGGGCGGGCCATTCGCCAATCCTATTGGCGTTTAGAAATTCCTCTCGGAGATGATAGGTTCTCAAGATCAAACCCCCAGTCGTCTCTCAACACAACGTCTCGTTCCCTCCATCAGGGAACCGAGGTTACATACGTAACCGAGACGTTGTCTTGATCGAAAACGACTTGCATTTAAATGTCTTAAAATGTGTAAGTGTGATTGTTTGGTCCCAAGATATTTTTGACATCAATTGTTTTGTTTGTTAAGGTTTACCTCACCCTAATGAAAAATGATTTACATATTCTAATCCCAGTCCTTTTCTAAACTAAGCCCTTTCCAGGAAACCGCTCCATATTCAGTTTGTGCGTTTCATTAGAATCGAACAAAACAACAATTGCACTACAAACGTAATACTCAAAGCATTCACAAACATTAAAATTATACCATATAATGCAGAAAATGTAATCCTGGAATAAGAAAACAAAAGGAAATATTTGAATATCTCTGTCAATGAGACAGGGGTCTTTTCAGAACAAAAAGGGGAATCTCTCCTCTTTGATTGGACGGTTGAAAAATATTCCAGTTTGAAAATGCCCAATAATTGAGGACGCCCGCTGTTCTGCAGAGACCTGCCCTGTCAATTGTGTACATATTAAGATAATGTACATAGAAAAAGTATTATATGAAAGGCTCAAGAAAAATACATAAAAGTTTGATCAAGTTTCAATTACTTGCAAATCTGCAATCTTTGGAACAATTATATCTAGTAACTTAGACATTTAACTAAAGTAATATTACGCAACTCAAGATCATTTCATCACTTGAACATCCTTAAAAGTTCCTTTATTATTTGATTAGAACTTTAAAAAGTAAATAAAGCAGGAAGCATAAATGAATAAGTTAAAGCGGCCCTAACACACACGGTTTCTGTCAATCTAATATTAATCTTGAGTACCTAAAGAGTAGTATTGCATACGTCGTATCTTCTAAGAGTATTTAGTTCAATCACATTTATAAAAGATAGATACAGCTGTACGACTATTTCAGAAAGCATACAGTGTGTGTGGGGGGGGGAGCTAAAGTATATTGCCAACAAAACACAGTCATCAGTTTCACTCACCGCATGCGGTTCATGTCCGGCATCTTTTAGCTCTATCAGTTTCAAACAAGTTTTATATGTTCGATAAAATCTTTCTGAAACCTGTACCATCGCTGGGGGATAGTATCGAGCAAAAAAATATTACGTAATACGCTCAAGTGTGAAGGCAACAAATTTAATATTTTAAAAAAGTCAGAATGCATGACACACCGTTGCAGCACCCCTTTAAGAAACACTAAACAAGTACATTTTTGAGTCTACTTTTAGTATAATTCACTCCTGAGAATAACTTTTAACACTGTTATAAGCAGTCCTCAGTGTCTGTATAGAAGGTGTTTATGCTGCATCATTACCACAGCACAAATCTGCTCTCTTGATGTGGAAGCCAAAAAAGTAAAAGCAGGGCAAACATGGACTTAAAATCAAAGCATGAAAATTGAAAATTACTCAGTTTGTCTTTTATAAAGGAAATAAAACAGTGTAATTCAGACACCCTGTGTGTTTGACAGAGAATAATAACACAGGTGTCAATGAGCTCCGAGGCAGCAGCTAAAGTGTCAGGAGTGAGAAGAGGAGAACGGAGTGAGTTACAAAAATAGAAAGCCAGAACGACTAGTGCTGCATGCAAATGTACAGATAACAGATCTTTAGCAGCACGCTAGGAAAGTCCATCTTATCTTTTAAGAAAACAGAGAGGTAATCATAGTTTTATTAATCCTGCGGGATATTTGCATATAGCTGCTAGCTTTTCGCCGAAGGTCAGCGTTCCAGCACTCGCAGTACTCTGGGTCATTTGACATTTGAAAGGCAACCTAACAAGTGAAAAATAAATGACCTCAACTGTACTTCTTGAACTCAATGACACCTCCCATGGCAAATGGGTTGAATTTGTTGTTTTGCATGAATCGGTGCCCTTGATTTTCTGCCTGGCAAGTGCTTCAATTTACGATCTGACTTTTTACTTTTTGTGCAGTTGTTAAATCATCCTTATAAATTAAACAGCAGGTGCTAATTGAGGAAGGGGAAAAAATGCAACCATAACTATTAGCATCCAGCAGAGCCGAATGTCTGAGGACACGCATCGGACATTCTGCTCCCTTGACAAATAAACAGGTCCTAAGCAACCGCTTCAGATTTGCACTTCTAAGGAAAAATAAGTTAAGGTTTGAAAAGCGTGTAATTTTCCTTTTTTTCTAAGATGTTGTAGCTGGGTAGCATTGTATTATTGGAGCAAATGAACAAGACAGATAAAATAAAAGATAACATGGCAAATGAATTTATACATTTCCAAAAGCAAGCATTGGCCATTTTTGATAGCAAACTTGATTGCACATTGTGAAGTAGGATGTACCTTAAGCACACACATCCCATGAATCTATTGTATGGTGTTGCCAGTATAAAATGATTTAAGGAACATCTGGTTTTCAAAGTGTGTCTAATGATTTCTCATTCATCTTACTCTAAATGGCTTAAGTGCATGTAATTATATTTTTAATTAACCATGAATCTGTTTCTGTCAATTGCAGCAATTTGTCATTTTTGTAGGAAATGTACAGGGCGACATGAGGCGGGATGCATTCAATGAAATTAAATAACATATCTATTTCCTCCGATCGGGTTAGATTGAGCCATGACAGTGAGAAATATTATCTGTTGTAGCTGCTGTGTAGCTTCGGAGGTTTCATGGTACAGTAGGTGGCAATTTGATAATCTCATACTAAATTGCCATTTCTGTGGAAAATGCATACCCAACTGTAACACGTCTGAAATGCAACAGAGATATTTAAATGCATCTATTGATGCTTTTGTCACTTGTTTTAACTGGAACCATATGTCTTTACTTAAACGCTGTGTGTCGTGCATCGTTCATACAGTTTCGTCTGCTCACTGCTGCTTTGATACTTCTTTTTTGTCCAAAGCATTGCTAATTCCTCATTAAAAATGATGAGCTTCTTTATCACCTTGCTTTTGAAAAGGTTAGTCCTCAGCCCTGAGAAGCAAGAGGGAGTCCTTCGCCTCAACCTGACAGCTTTCTCCCAGGTTTGCTCATATTGATCAGGGACCTGAGGTTGCCTTTCCTCCATTTGAACCCAACGTGGGGTCTGCAGTGCGGCATACTAAAATGATGTATAATCAATGATTCATAGCACCAACCTGGCTTGTGCAAAGCCATCAAAATTATGCAGCACTATAGGCGCTGACTTCATGCTGCACAGACCTGGGTACATGGGAAAAGGTGGATAAAATGTGATTCTTGGTCCGGAAAGAGTGGTACAACGAAAAGGAAAACGGCTGTGATGTGTGTGCTGGTTTGGATGTTGTTGAGAGATTAGAGATTATGACATTCTTGACAAAAAATGGTTTATGTACAACCTTAATGGATGGTTTATAATGGAAAAACGCTGAATTTTGACTGTAGTAAGTAAAAGACACCAAGTTCAACAATTTTTATTGTAAAACAAATCGGACTATTAAAATGACCTATCGCTGTTGTCCTTTCGAAACCTTATCTCCATATTTTCAATTATATTATTCTCCATAAATTCGTTTTTATTTAATTAATTATTAATGTTTGTCACTGGGTTTTGTACATATCTAACCAATAAATAGTATTAAAGTGCTTGTCAACTGTACAAATTACAGTGTTTTTGTTATTTCTTTAAAATCAGCGAATTTGGACGTACAAGGTTTCAGTAGGACAGCGATGATATGCAAGTTGGTTCAGTCATATCAAATCATAATAGGATTTAAAACCTGTCAATATGTAACTATTTGAAGCCTATAGGCTATCTGTCAAAGCAACTTTTCTTTGTTTATTAAGCTTAACATTGTAAATGCACTTTTTTTGTCTGTCTGTACGTCTGTCTTTACCTTATATTCTTACAGATACTGCTGTTCTCAAGGTCTCCAATCTTAAATCAGGATTTCTGAGGATGAATGTTATGCTCAGATGAAAAGTCTTTATTGCAAGAGCTCTGACACAAGGCAGAGCTGCAAACATCTGTATCGAAAATAGAAGTGTCCTTGAGGAAAAAATCAGTTCATCTTATTTCAGCTACTTGTGTGGGAGAGTAGTAATTGAAAAAGTTAAGTTGGTGAACTAGTTTGCAACACACTTCATATGTGTGTGTGCGTGCATGTGAGTGAGTGAGTGAGTGAGTGAGTGAGTGAGTGAGTGAGTGAAAAACGTGAGAGAAAGACGGAGCGAGTCAGATTTAGTCTAATAAATTGAATCAGGTCAACTGTATCAGGAACACAATTAAGGCCATTATATCACTATTCTTTGCCATTGGACAGAGTCGCACTAAAGCTCTTTAATGGAAAGAAAATGACATGAAAAAAATGTTGAGAATGTGCAGACACGAGTGGAAATAGTGGAGTACAAACAGATATAATTCCACCTCTATCTTTTTAAAGGGGTAATTCACACCAAAAATGAAAATTATTTCCTCACCTTCGATTTGTTCCAAATCTGTATAAAAGTATTTGTTCTTATGAACTCTTGAATGCTTATAACCAGGCAGATTTTGCCCACTATTGACTAGGAAAAATTTAGGGAAATCTGTCTGGTTACACAGTGTAAGCATTCTTCCAAATTTCCTTCTCTGTGTTCATCAGAACAAAGAAATTGATTCTAATTTGAAACAACTCAAGGTAAGCAAATGATGACAGAATTTTCATTTTTGGGTGAAGTATCCGTTTAATCATTTCGCCCCGTTTTAACAAAGACTCCATTAATAATGTCAGGGATATTTAGAGTGTGCTTTGATAAATGAGATCCTGTCCCTGTGTCTGGTGGGAATCCCATTCTCTTCCAAAACCCTGAATTAATATAATTTCCCCCCTCCTGCTCTCAAAAGAACATCACACGTCCTAGTGTTAATTACAAGTGGGAAATGACTTTATTCATCAATCAAATCATTTTCCTTAACTTGTCAAAAGCAATGCTGTCTCACTGTGCGTGAATCCCCTCTCTGCTTTGTTAACAATGCAATTGTTATGACAGAGCGCGAACGGAGAGCATCTGCCTCTTGTTCGCTTGGTCGGCACGAGCTTCACAGCAACCCTGCGGAGGCAAAGTTCACTTAAAAACCCCAAACAGAGCAGAAACAAATGATCATGTCAAGGTAGATTAATAGCATGTGTTACTGAATAATCATTGCTACTTAAATCGCGAGAGACGTCTGTGACAAATGCTCGAAGATCTTATAGATCAGCCTTCCCTGTGCACACTGAGCGCGCTGTGATGTAAAGGGCATCCGAGATTGCAGATTGTGCTGTTCTGCTTCCTGGAGGTGGAGATCTGAGACTACAATTGTACGTTTGAATGATCGGTCTTGTTAAACGCATTTGTGTTTGTATAAAGATCACAGAGCTTTGTGTCTTGACTGTACATCTTAGCTGAAATGTAGCAAATTGTACTGTGACTTGATTCTGAAGTTGCCTTACGTGCAACAAAATTGGGTCATGGTGGGTCAACAGCACAACTTTGATCGTTTCGGCTTGCTGCTTCGCTGACCTCCGAAGAGCTCTGCTTGTCTTTGCTCAAATTTTGAGTCAGCAAGACTTCAATTAACTTGTTTTGTTACAGGTTTTTCAAAGGTTAGGTGAGCTAGGGTTCGGTATGCCATTACCAATTTGTTTCCCAGTAAAAAAGAGAATTTTTCAACAACAGACATTGTTGTGATATGTGTAAAGATAATTACACTATTATCTAGGAAAATAAGAGTCTTTTATTTCTGAAGTAATGTTTTGTATTAGATTTATTCGCAAATGTGGAAAGAAAAATGCACTTGATTCAAAACTTTAAAAAAAATCAATTTTGCTCCTCAAGTGAGTTTTTTGTATTGGGAATGTTTGAATTCTCTTACTAGACAACAGTACAAAAGTAATTATTTTAAAAACGGTTAAAAACGGCTTTTTGTGTATTTGTTTTAATTCCCAGATTACATTTGCAAAGCTCAAGGGAATTTTTTTAATTTTGCTGTTTGTTTTACAGTAAAAAAATATAAATTTTTAAAACAACAGAAATTATACTTAAGAAGCAAAAATGTGTGAGACAATAAGGCTTTTTCAGTCTTTTTACCGGAGAAATATGTTTTGAATTCAGTTTATTTTTATTTGCCAATGGGAAAGAAGTATGCACTTGATTTATAACATAAAAAACAGTTTTGCCCCTCATGTGTTTTTTTTTTGTATTGGGAATGTTTGGAAATTCATACTGAACAATCAGACAAACATACAGAATTAAAAAAAGGTTTATTTTTTGTGTATTTGTTTTAATTCCCATATTGCATTTGCAAAGAATAATGTTTTTCAATGTGCAAATATTTTCTCATTTCCCAGTTTAATATGTGAGCTATTTTTAGATTCATTTCCCTGAAATGTGTAAACTCTGTGGCACTGTCAAAACATTGCTTCGTTTACTTACTGTATGTGACCAAACCAGCAGACATAGAAACATTGGTTTAATCTAGAATGAGAATTGAGAGAATCGGGACACGACTGCTTGTTTGGGCCCCTGCAGAGGACAAGCAGATTTACAGGATGGTTGGAGGATGTATCCGTATGTCTGATCAACAAAGATGGAGAGATGTGTTTGCACAAATGTGTTTGAAACAATCATTATTTTTTTAATTCCATTTAAATGACACATTTCAGATTTGACATTAGATTTTCTTCATGGCGCTACGCTAGATTAGTCTGCAACAGCGTGATGTATAGAAACATTCTCCAGACATTGTTTGTATAGGAAATATCTCTTGCTCTGCACAAACCCTCCACTCTCTAAAAAACAGTGAATAAGATGTAGGCTCTTGTGGATATACGTTTGATGAAATTGACACACATTATCGATTTTCCCTCTGAGAAAATACACATGGATTTAACTTGCACCAAGCGCCATTCCTTCTGTGATAACACAGTTGGCACACCTTTGTCAGGATGCAAGCGCTCTCTATTTATTTTGCCCGGAGCGAAGACTGATATTCCTGCATTTGCATGTACACGCATTTGTAAAGATCCAATCAGACATCAAGGTGAAAACACATTTGCAGAATTCAGTGCTTAGACAGAGCTCTGTGAAACAAATGCACATAGCCCGGGGTGCTGAGGAAGCAGATAAACTGCTAACTGTATCTGATAGGACTGAATGAATATTACTTCTTTTAAAAATAGATGGTTTGCACTTTTAGGCAAACACTGTGCAAAGCTTATTCACTTTTTCTTTATCAGGTTTGGGGAGGAGAAAAAAGATTCAGCGGTAACACTTTACAATAAGGTTTTGTTTGCAAACATTAGTAAATGCATAAGCTAACATGAACTAACAAGGAGCAATATCGTTTTTCGCAATTAATCATAGTTAATGTCAGTTCAATTGCAGAACTGTGTTAGTTCACTGTACAGTATCTATATTAACAGATTGTATTTATATTATGTAATGTACTTAATGTTGTAGAAATGTTTTTCATTGTTCATGTTAGCTTATTTATGTTAACAAATACAACCTTATTATAAAGTGTTAGTCATTTAGAACTATAGATACCATGTGTTGTTGACAGATGTTTGTTAATGAATGCAGCATTGTAATTGGAGTTTAATTAAATAACACCATAGTTTTTGCATTATTTGTGAATTTTTCGTATGCAATGTCTTCTTTTACTGGTGCTAAGTCAACTTGTATTGTATGAAAGTAATTGGAAATGAACTGCAATGTTGTAATCTAATCAACACAAATGAAAGAAACTTCCTACATAAAAATCTACGAGGTGAAAATGAAACGTGTGCTCCCACACAATGTATTAGCTCTGTTCCAAAACCTAGTGAGATGTCTTGCTGAAAATTGCATCCTTACATCAAGGTACCTCATACTGTTAGTAACTGGTTTGGAAAGCCTCACAAAGAAAAATTTGATTCATACTCTACTAGAGTCTAGTAGTTGATTTTAAAAGATTCCAAAATATTATTATTATTATTATTATTAAACGTTTTTTTGGAAACTTTACATCCAAAGTTTGGATTCCATCCTTTCTCTTTTACAAAGACGGACTACTTGTAACATTAATGCTAAAGTTACATCACATGTCAGCAGTTTGAAGTTATAGCTGCATTCAGTGGCCCTGATTGGAGGTTCCTGGGTGGGTGTTTGTGGGGAGTGAGGGGGCTCATTGGTTGTGGGGATTCATCCGCTGGGGCTCTGTTGGTCCGGTTTGGCCTTGTTTTGTGGTCGATGTCGAACAACAGAGGAATAAAGTTACAACATGCCATTTCTATTTTCCCTGGTTGTTCCTCTGTTTTCTGGTGTCGATCGTGGAGTGGGACCGGGTTGAACCTGCACGGTTTTCGGCAAATGGGGTTACAGATGGTGGGTTCTCCCTCTTCCTCATGGATATTTGCTCGGTGGCTCTTGGTCGGGGTCACTGAGTGCAGCTATGATACGTCAGAGGGGATCTGGGCCTTCCGGCTGAGCCTGGTTTCTCCCAAGGTTTTGGTTTTTCCCGAGGTTTTTGTTTCTCCATTAATCAATCATTGGAGTTTGGGTTCCTGGCCACAGCAGGGCAGTGTTGGCTTGCTCACCGGGAGACTGCATTTATTTATTTATTTATTAATTTATTAATTTATTAATTAGATATTATTTATTAGAATGATCTTGCTCGTTCTATAAACACCATGCACTGTCCTGTGTTTTACCTTTCAGTTTTTCTGTTTGCCCCTGTAAAGCTGCTTTGGAACAATGCACATTGTGAAAAGTGTTATATAAATAAACTTGAATTGAATTTTACAAAAAGGTTCTTTGTCGTGGACAAAAGATTCTTTGGGGAACCAAAATTGTCCCCTTTGACAATCAATCTGAAGATATTAGCACATTTATTTTTAAGAGTGTGATTTTTCATTCTTTCCATAATGATCCATGGATGCATTAGTGTTCCTTAAATGTAATATAATCTTAACTTGATACAGTTGGTCCTATTTAAATCCCCGAATAAAATAATGTTTTGGTTTTGAGGTAGCATTAAAACATGCAGTTTTTTGTAAAGCTTTTTTAAAAAGTATGCACTGTGACAAGCGTTAAACAAATAATTGTGTATTGGATTCTAGGTTTTGGAATGAAGCATGACAGAAATGTGCAGTAATGATCAAATCATTCCATTGGTAACTTGTGTCATGTCTGAATTAATCAACACGCCTCATTTACGATATTTTACAGCACAAAAATGTAATTTCCTGCCTGACACAATCTGGGAACTTATTACCCCAAAAAGCCGACCCTCGCATTGAGGGAAAGAGCGCATGTTCACATGAACATGTTCACATTGCACAACGACAGCTTCAAAAGGATTTTATGGTAAAATCTCTCCCGCTTAGTGATTTAAAAAGTCTCTCCCGCTGGTGATTTAAAAAGTTGAAAGAGAGCAGAAGTCAAGAGTTTTGGAATACATTAAACACAGCGCAAGGAGATAGCAAGAAATATTCATCATTCTTAGACTTCAGAATGCATTACCAAAGAACAATTTCAACAAGCTCTTAGTACCTCTCATTAGACGGGGTATCAAACCAGAACAAAACTCACTTCTCCTAACTACGTGGAGGAAGTGGATTGGAAAATTAAATGGAAGAGACAGCATAGCCTTTGCCATGGTGCCGTCACCAGGCCTTGTCCGCACTCGCGAGTCCCTCAGCTGCTAAATTACATGCTCTTTAATATCTCATCATCGACTGTCTTTGAATGCTTTAAGCACATCAGAAAACACATAAAAATAATTGCTTGAGGTCCAAATGTCTCCAGTTCACTTAAGAACGGCCAAGTAGCCCGAGAACATTGATTTCTAACGATAATGCGTCACAAAGTTTTATATCTGGTATGAATTTCATTTTTTATAAAGCTTCTGACCATCTTCTGATCAACTGAATGGTCTCATTTTCTTCATCAGTCTAATTTTCACACTGCGGTGACAAAGTTTCTCAATTGATGTTGGAAATCTCGTGAGCAATATTTAATTGGGCTGGCATTGCCCCTCCTCTTTGCTTTCTTATGCATTGCAAGCAGCGCTCAAATGAGTCAAGCCTCCCATTTCCGTCTGCTATAGGGAATCAGATAAAAGTCTCTTCAGAGGAACCTGTTTCTTTGCATGAGCATTACAACCAAATCAAACAGCCCTTTCTTTCAGCGAGGTTTGACAGGAATGTGACAAAGGTACACCTTTGGTTCTTTCCAACGGGACAACAGTTGTATCGTGTACATCAAGGGAAGTTTGAAACATTTCAAGAGCCTCGAGTCGTACACTATGCATGCAAATGTTCTCTTTGCCTTTGCGTGCATGCTTGTGTGGTTTGAAAAGAAAAAAGACCCACATTCCCCCAGAGAGCATTTCTTGGGAGAAAAACAGTTTGGCCAACTTTTGCATGGTTCTTTCATCCGTATGTATTCTATAATGTATTACGAATGCGTGTTTAAATATCAAGCCTTGTATTCACACCCCACCGCTTGGTATCATTTTGCTTTTGATTCCTAATTACAATTTTCTTTGTCTAATTTTTCATGCTTCTTCTCATTTTCATTCTGAAGCTATTAGCGAAAGAATTGATCTGGAAAAGTGTCTTGGTTGTGTGTGCATAGCTATGATTAAATTAGACGTACCTCTGCGTTTCTCATCTAGAAAATTGAGTAGTGCCAACAGCACCGCACCGCACAGAAGATGACAGCGGAATGGACAAGCTTGTGTTATTATTATTATCTAATCATTTTTTAACTCAAGGAAATAATAAATCTGTCAAAGTGTTCTGATTTAAATACCAAAACAGCGAAAAGAATTAGCATTTAAAGTTTGTTTTGTCAAGACTCTGTTTGATGGGAATTAGTGACATCTACCAGATTTTGTGAAAAAATAGATGAAGAGATGAAAGATAAGATTACGTATAGACAGAAGAGAAATATAGTTCGACAGACAAGATATTCAATGCATCAAGTGTACCCGATCGATTAATGTACTTTTGGCCTTTTTTATTTTGGTGACGACAAAGCACTTCCCCTGCCGCACTTCAAGGCTCAAGACTAGGATACTGAAATCTTTATTCCTCCACAATTGGTCTGGAGAAGAAAGTCGACTACAACACTGAACAGACAAAATAACAATCCAATTCACTCAACAGCCTTTGCAATCACATATTGAAATGGAAATTACACCCTCTTGGAAGTGTCTAGCTGATTCATGAATTACTTTTGCATTGATTGTGTGTTTTGCATGCATCCTACAACTTTCATTTCGCATACTTGCTGATAACATATGGAGTGTTGTAATCTGAAGCCAATTGTTTATTTTCACTATTTGAAAGTGACACAAATCATTTTTGATCCGTTCTGCAAGATTTATTTTGCCCGCGCAAAATAATGCACACATTTTTTACTCAGAGCTACTGAGGAAATCTGTACGAAATTATAGTGCTGCTTCTGGTTCAAAGCGACGTCGAGGAACAAATCAGGCAGATTGCGGGTCCCCCGGCTCAGGAGCAGGTAACAAATGTGCCGTGACATGCCGAAAATAAACCACTCACCTAACAAAGTTGTAAAAAAGCATGCATTTTAAAATGAAGGTGAAAATGTATGTTTAGCAACTCTAGCAGCCAAAATGAGGCACAGAATGTAGTTTGTCACTTCATCATTTTAAATGCACTTCGGAATTTTTAACATAAGCGAGCCAGCAGTCATTTAACCAACCCAGAGATGACCTTCCAAATCAGGCCTGATAGCGGACACCATTGACTTGGCCTCATCCGTGTCTCATTTGAAGCTCTCATATGTACTCTGTGTGACACGACTATTTCTAGCTGATAGTGCATCTCGCCCCAAGTCTTTGTGATCTTAGATATCGTGTTTGACTTTGCCAGCTGATCAATATTCTATGAATTTTTGAAGCTCATTTAGTCTTGGGGAGAGAGAGGGCAGTCAGATGTATTGGAGCATTAGTGGGCCAAAATAAAAATATAAATCTCAGCAGATAAAAGTTGCTTTTCTCTTGTGTTTTAAAATATTGTGAATTGCATGCATTAAAATATCTCGATGCGTTTTAAATATTGATCGTAGCTGAACCATTTATGCAAATGATTTTCGCACATAATGACAACGAAATGGTTCAGTTATAGGCTAGAGTGCTTTTTGTTGAACACTCATCGACAGACATATGCTCTTTTTCTTTTGATCTGGTTAAAAAATGACTGTAATTCTGCAAGTCTTCACTGTCTCATGAAGTTATTTTATTTAGGAATGTTGGAATTGTTACACGCAAGATTCTTAGACACAATCTGCTTCACAGAGATTGCGGCTACTGAGGTTAACAACAATGTTTTAACAATGTAAGTTAATGCTTGCTCTCCCTGGCACCGCTTTGCAATTTGTGAGATAACAGAACTTTAGCCAGACTAGCGGTTGTGCCAACTTATAGAACACAATGATGTAAAATGAAGCCTAAGGGGTTTGCATGTAAACGGGCCTCAACATGGAAAGCATTATTTGTACTTTAAATTTGAGATTTTCCATTCACATGTTTCTATCTGAGCTTGATATATTGATTCCGGGGCACTAATGCCCCTTTCTAAGTCACAAACTCTCTTTCATCTGAATGGTAATGGGTGAATTTGGTGTGTTTAAGGAGCAGTTCACCAAAAAATTATAAGTCTTGTTTATTCATCATCTTGTTATTCCTCACAGGCTGTTATTTTATTCCTTGGAAAAAAAAGGAAGACATTTAGAAAGTCTTTATACAGCTCTGTACCATACAATAACAGTTATAATGTTTAGTTTACTTTGGCTTAGTTTTAGCAGGAATATAACCACAAGTAATAGGACAAATGTTAGAAAAGGGAAAAATGTGGCAAATAATTGAATCATCTTCATTTCATTATAAAACTTTCTGCAGAACAGAAAAAAAAGATAGTTGGTATCCAAAAAACATTGGCCTCCGTTGACTTACATTGTTTGGACACAAAAGAACTGAGACATTCCAATGTTTTCCAACATAAAGGGTGAATAAATGATGATCAGAAATGTTTTTGGGTGAACATTCCTTCAAGATTAGTTAATGCATTAGCTAACAATGAACAATTTTATTTAAAATTGATAAATCTTTAGTCGTTAATACCCATACAGTTGTTAATTTTCCGTTTATGTTAAATTATCGATTAAGATTATTATTATTTTTTGTATATATTTTTTATTATGCAGATCAACCATATACAGTATATTGGAAGATGGGAAGATACACATTGCGGGCATCATCATAATCTGAAGTTTTAATAAAGCTTTACATTCATATGTCGATTACGATTATTGTTGGCAAATTCCACTTTTGATTTAAAAAATTTATTAATAATGTTGAAATGAACAAACATTTTGTTTAATGAATGCTGTAGAAGTCCTGTTCATTATTTTACATGATCTAAAACAGCTTACTAATGTCAACAAATGAAATCTTAAATAAGAGTTATCCAACTTTGCAGCATTCTCACTTCCCATAGTAATTTATTATGGGCCTACCTGTTCTGTTTTGTGAGATCTTAAGAACTGCATGCTCATGCAACATTAACCATTTTGATACAAATAATGTTAAATGTATTTGATCACTGTTTTGTCTGCCAAATACACTATGTTTGAAATTTTTAACAGTGTGTGTTCAAGCACTTTTGTTACACATCTACAAATTTCCCTTGAGAGAGTCCAACAGGACACGATCATAAGTTTGGCCACCTGTCCGAGAGATTAATTTGAGATGGTTTGTAGTGGGCTTTAATGATTAGAGGTACAGTCTGCTGCAAGAAAAATAATCACACCAGCTATTGTCATTAGCACTCCTATCCCCGGAGGTTAGAGCGTGTGCCACTGTGTACAACTGAAATTAATTCCCTGACCGATCACAACCACATTCCAACATGGTTTGGATTTCTTTTCTTAAGGCTTTTATGGAATTTATAGATTAGATAAAATGTGGCTTCTTTAATTATTAGTTGCAGCAATGTAATTATATTCTGCACTAGTATTCCTGTATAAAGCAAGGCAAGTGAACATACCTCACACACTTTTTTTCTTGCACCCAATAAGTTCTAATGCGCTTGCTTATTATCCTGTTGTTATAATCACATTGTCATTACACAAGAACATATGAGGAAGGCTATAAACGTGAGGCTAAATTGCACTCGAAACTGTGAATGTAAAATGTAGCCTCCTTTGTTAGATTTCTTTTTACTAAACGTGCACAAATGTCAAAGCAATTTTCCAAAAGATTATGAAATCACTTAAGGATCCATGCTTTTTCTTTATCTGGCATCTTTTGGAAAAGTAAGTAAGTCATGATTTCACTACTCCTTGGGTGCTAAATCTACAACAACATGCAATTTTAATGATTTTTGTTTACTTGAATAATTATAGTAATGTAAGATAAATTTATTTTGATTTAATTATTTATATTGTGCTGAAGCTTTAGTTTCAGTAGGGAATTAAAATTTGGACATGACTTACTCACCCTCAAGTAGTTCCAAACCTGTATACATTTCTTTCTTACACAAAGAAAGATATTTAGAACAATATTAGCAGGTGACATGTCTGGGGTAGTCAAAAAATCTTCTTTTGTGTTTAACAGACAAAAGAAATGTATACAGGTTCCAAACATTGTTCATTTTTGGGTGGACTATCCCTTTAAGATTATGCAAAGAGTGACACAATATAAATTATGTTGTTAAATTATTTATAGACATTTAAGAAAATATGAAAATTGTGATCATTATTCTCACCGCCTAAAATGTAATTTCGTTTCATTCACTTATTTCTGAAACTATTTAAACCCTTCTCAGACCATTGTAGCTGCATAATGTTGATGCATGGGTAGATTTTCTATTTGGCCAGTAGGCTTCAGCTGTCACTAACTTGAACTTAACTTGTTTTAAAGGCTATAAGGGAATGACAGTCGGCTGTAAAATATACTTTCAGACATTACCCTGTGTTGGTGCCAGTAGTTCAGCTATGCCACCACTTGCCACAATTTATATGAATCATTTTCACACACCCCTTGCTGCTTGTGGCATACAGTATTTATTGTAAATCTATTCAACACAAGTATGACATTCAAATAAGGATGTTGTCCACAGTTCTGGAGAAGAACATAATTTACACTGACCACATTTCAACATAAGTCAGTTTACATCCCAGAGTATGTCAAAAAGATGTCATGGTAATGAACTGAGTATATTTTACATGGTGGATGACAATCTGACAGATACAAATAAACATGTGTATAACTGCCAGTTATAAATCAATGAGCGAAAAAGATGTATTCAACTTTATTTCACAGTCTATAAAAGTAAGTTGCAGTCCTTGATTTTGATTGATCAATAGCTGTGTTTTATTCTCTATAAAGCACCTTTAGCAACCAGCATAGCAACGTAAATGAAGACAAATAAATTTGTTGCTGTTAACTGTAGATCAGGAACTGTTTTATACAGTGGTAGAAAGGCTTTTAATGATTTGTATTGTTGAAAGTTGCATTGCTTCATATGTTTTGCTTTAATATGTGTATTGTGCGGTAGGACATTTCTTAAGGCTGGTCCTTTATTGTGAAAAAAAACATTGGCTGAAGTGGTTGCTGGCACTCTGCTTTGCTTTCAGCAGTGATTTATTCATAAATAATATATACTGTACATCGGTAACTCCAATGCATACCCTCTATAATAAAAGCCATCTGTATATTATGTTCACTGTACATACCCGTTTGTAACTACTTCATAATACTGAATTTTTCCTGCACTTATGCAACTACTTTATATCCTGCACTTGCTGCTATTGCACTTCTGGTTAGTCAAAATTACATTTCTTTGACTTGTACTTGTACATGTGTAATGACAATAGAGTTGAATCTAATCTAAAGTAATCCATCCTATCAGAAATTAGCGCATTCCAGGATAAATACCTTAAAAATATTGTGATAGCAAACATCAGAGTATCGTTGTAACCGTGGTTAAGTGGAATAATTGACTCCGGCACTTTAAATTCTTATTAATTCATCAGAAAATGAAAAAAAAGCTATGCTAATAACTTTTTTGCCATACTAGTTAAT
Organism: Triplophysa dalaica; assembly: GCF_015846415.1. Classification (NCBI taxonomy): domain Eukaryota; kingdom Metazoa; phylum Chordata; class Actinopteri; order Cypriniformes; family Nemacheilidae; genus Triplophysa; species Triplophysa dalaica. The sequence goes on from NC_079557.1 coordinate 13,938,964, forward strand.
TTTATTTTTACTGTATTCTTCATTTATTTTCTGTGTTACAAAGTCAAGAATAGATAGCAATGGTGTAAAGGGCCGTACCCACATTTTTTGTCTGTTGCGTCTGTCAAAATTTGTTAAATTACTGAGTAAAAGCAACTTTGCAAATCAAAAGGGAGGTGACCAATCAAATAAAAGAGGCGGGAGTTACTGGTTACAAAGCCGAGAAGTGACCAATCAAATCAAAGAAGATGAAGCTACTGTCACGTCTTCAGCTGTTCAGCAAGACGGTTCAGTTTAAAGTAGCAATGCGGGATTTTGAGTAGGATCTATTAGCATAAATACATACAAATAAATATTTCTTCACAGGTGTATACCATACGTAATTAACTGTTAAGCTGTTTCTATCTACAAACCGAGCGGGCCTAAATACATTGAATTCGCTGCAATGTTTTTTACAGAAGCCCAAAACAGACAATCAACTCTACAAAGTACATTTCCTCTTCCTCTGCCTCTACCCTGCGGTACAAAGTCCGGTTGACCCTGACTTTATAAAGGGGGAAAACGTCTAATAACTTACTCCTAACTGCTATCTTGCTGTCAGATCAAAGGCCTTTAACAGCGTTGCTATTTACTGTTAGCTAGCTCTGCCCTCAAACGTACTGTGCAATGCAAGTATGCCATGCTTAGCTTTATCATAGCTTAGACCACGTACATGAGAAAACTGCTCAGAAAAGCTCATGATATCTCACTTTCGATTTCACCATATATCAAACCAAAGAAGTAATGGTACAAATCAAAACATTAATAGCAGTGGAGCATTATCCTCCCAGGATAGCGGCACCACTGCAACATTCAACATAGGGCGTGACATACATTTACATTTAGGCATTTTGCAGACGCTTTTATCCAAAGCTTTATCCTATATATTTTGCATTGGTATTTGCAATCCCCTGGGATCAAACCCACAACCTTACCACTGAGCTACAGGAAAGACATCAGCTTCACATTCTATATTAACACAGGTCCTAGCTCCTCCCTGACTTTAATCCTTATTTTATACTTAAAATCCACAGACTCTTTATTTTATGTAATACAGTAAATAAGACATCGCTCTTTCTACAATCTTTCTAATGCCCGCATGATCTCTTCCCTGCGTCAAAATGAGAAGACACGATATCTCAGCCGACGACATCTTTTTATACTATGGTGGCAACCGTCCTGTTTGGACTAAGAGCTTTTTTGCATTTCTCAAACTCAGCGCTAGTGGCCGCTATAAATCCCAATCTAGACCTTTAAAAGTTGAAAGAGTGGTGCAAAACACAACATACTGTAAGTGACTAAACACATTCAATATTTGACAACTGTTTAAGTGTTTAACGATGAACATCCCATAGTATTCACCAATGCAAATGACAAAATGCTGATTTAGATGAAAATCTGTCATTTATGTGATTAGTGTCATTCAAATATCCATTAATTCTGTGTTTTATTTTGGTAGGTTAAGAATTCTTTTGTGCATATTGTAAATTAATGTTATGGTTATCAAGATATTACACTAACATTAATAAAAAATATTTAATCATCATCAAGGGCTGCGTGGCTTTAAAAGGATATCCATCAATAGGTTGTGGTTAAAATAAAATAAAAATGCAAATCGTTGAATGGTCTGTGATCAAAATTTAAATTTGAAGTAATGAAATCATCATATGTTTTGACGATCACTATACATTTGTAATGTAACGTTTATGTGTTTCGTTTTTATGATATTCTTACATTCCAAACACAGCTAACACTAATATTTTGGGTGTGTCAGGGTTAAAGTGTGCTTGCAAATAATCAAACATTGACAATAGTCGATTGATTTCCTGTAGCTCAGTGGTAAGAGCATTACGTTAACAACGCAAGGTTGTGGGTTCGATCCCAGGGGATTGCAAATACCTATGTAAAATGTATAGGATAAAAGCAATGTAAGTCGCTTTGGATAAATGCATCTGCTAAATGTAAATGTTGATTGTATTGGGGGGACCCCAAATAAAATTCTGCTAAGGGCCCCGGTAAGGGTTGGACTGGCCCTGGTTAATTTGTGAGGAGAGCAATCACATCAAACTGAACACCTCAAAATTGCAACAATTCAAGGTCGACACCAAGTGCTCATAAGGAAACAAACATCCTTTAAAAAGCATGCTGGACATGATGGTTTTGGCCTATCGCCGGCTGCAGTCAAGTCCTCTTAACACATAAAACACCAGCGATGTCAACTACCGAATAATGCACCCGCATTTGCATATAGAAGCCCTGTTGACAAGTTTCAGTAAGGGCAAAATGCACAAGATATAGTACCTTCTATGCTCTGTAAATGGCAATATTGCTTCTTCTGTAGCAGAAATAAACTGCTGCAGAAAAAGTTAGGTGCCATGTAAAATGTTATGTGTAATTGCATTGGTCACTACAAGTGGAGAAAAGAGTTCATATACAGTAGTGAAAAGGAGTCAAGTAAAGAGTAAAAGTTGCTAATATCTTTAATACCAATAATACTCTTAAGTACAACTACAAAGTACCAAAAAAGATACTTAAGTACAGTAACTAGTTACATTTACTCCAATACTTTATACCACTGATGGACAGGAATAATTACTAAGTATATTTAGACAATGTATTGCCATTGAAAGAAGTAAGACCTGTCACGTATATGATGTATAAGTTACTTCAAAGAGAGAATGAATAGGAAAGTTCACATCTTTTCTCAACATGAACCTGAGCAAATACAGTGTGTCATCAAACTTACAGGAGTGGCAATCTCTTGCTGGTTTGGAGCGGCATTTGAGTAAACTCTGAATCAGTGCTTATTGCTCAGTTATTCAGTTTGGGTATAATGAAAACCATGTCCTGAATCTGTCACGGGAGATTAGGTGAATATGATCACTGTTGTCCTTTTGCCAGTGTTGATTCATATCCAGCGGCTGTACAGTCAGACGTGTTTTACCTCTCTTTATACCAGGCAGGAGAAAAAAATCAATGGCTGATGAGGACTTGAAATAAAGACGTTTCAACAGAATTGTGATGAAAATAGAAAGGAAAAGGTACTTTGCTCATACACTGAAATGCAAATGAACTCAGTCTCCAAGCACTTAAAAACGTCTTGGTTACGTATGTAACCTCAGTTCCCTGATGGAGGGAACGAGACGTTGTGTCGAGAACGACAGATGGGGTTCGCCCTTGAGAACCAATCAACTCTGACTACTATAGAAAAGGCCAATGAAATTTGGCGAATGCAATTTGCATGCCGGGCTCCGCCCCCGGAAATCCGGTATAAAAGGAGGCCGGCGTGCAGCATTCACTTACCTTTGTTCTGAAGAGCCTGAGACCTCTCAAACTGCAGCAGAATACGATACGTGTTCGTGGCATAAGGGACACAACGTCTCGTTCCCTCCATCAGGGAACTGAGGTTACATACGTAACCAAGACGTTCCCTTTCTGTCGGTCTCTCGACGTTGTGTCGAGAACGACAGATGGGGTTGCCTATGGAAAACGCCACAACGCTGTATCGCGTCACAATCTCTAGCGAAGCGACGGTAACAAGCCTGGGCGTGTCATCTCGAAGCTTTCGTGAGACTGTAACCTTCCAGTGTGGTGGTCGGGGGGTTCCAGAGCTTTCTTGGAGAAAGATGGGTACAGCCCTGACCGGTAACTTTCACGGACGGGGCCTTAGCTCTCTATAGGCGAGAGGCCGTCCAGATCAGTTTACACCGGGTAAGCGCGACTCTTAATCAGAGAAGCGCTACAGAGGCCACCTCCTACCCGTGGGGAGGAATATGGTGGATATAGGTATGGTCTCGTCCTTGGAGGAGAACGCATGGAACGTGCGGACTGAGTAGTTAACCGCGAGGTGGAGGCCCACCTGGGGAAGCTCATGGGTTACCAGGAGTGGGAACCATTCTCATGAGGATACATCAGACGGAACAGCCCACGGAGGGGGTGTTACAGACGTCCGGTAGCACTAGGTCCGGTTAGAGCTATCTGTGATAGCTCACATGGTATCCCGGCCTAAGGGGAAGGCTGCTCTGCCCAGCCAGCCCCCAGGGGGTGCTTGTTTGGTGATGGATGGAATGCCTATTCTTAACCAGTGTCTGGGTAAGAAGGGAGGCTGGTGAGGTACCAGTTTCTTAGCGATGTGTTCGGGTAAGAAGAAAAGGTAAATAGCACACTGACCCAACCTGTTAGAGGGTGGAAAGGTGCTTTCGCAGGCATACGCCCCCCCGGATGCCAGTCCTACATGTCGCCACGCAGGACGTGGGCTGACACCGGGTTTACGCGAAGGTTGTTAACCCTTGCGAAGGTGTTTGGGCATAGCCCAACCCGCAGCTCTACAGATGTCTGCTAGAGAGGCGCTTCTGCCAGTGTCCAGGAGGTGGCTAAACTCCGTGTGGAGTGAGCCCTCACTGCCAATGGGCATGGGAGATTCTGAGATCGGAATGCCGTCGTAACGGCGTCCACGACCCAGTGCGCCAGCCTCTGTTTGGAGACAGCCTTCCCCTTCTGCTGTCCTCCAACAGACACGGAGCTGGTCAGAGCTTCAGAGCTCTGCGTGCGGTCCAGTACGTACTGGACACAACACTAATCGGGTTGGGTCTTCCTCCCCTATGGGGAGCGCCTGCAAGTTCACCACTTGGCCCCGGAGGGAGTAGTGGGAACTTCTTGGGCACGCACCCGGGCCTGGGTCTCAAGATAACGTGAGAGTTTCCAGGGCCGAGTTTAAGGCAATCCAGGGACACGGAGGATGCTCTGTGGTCCCCTACCCTCTTGAAGGAAGTGAGCGCCGTCAGGAGGGCCGTCTTACTCTATGAGGAAGATCGGAACCTCCGAGGGGCTCTTTGGGGGGCCCTGAGGCTCCCCAGGACCACTTAGGGTCCCAAGAGGGTATGGAGCGGAGATGAGGCGGATTCCGCCCTCTCGCTGCTTAGGAACCTGGTGACCAGGTCGTGTTGCCCTAGAAACTTTCCACCGACTGAGTCGTGATGAGTGGCAATAGCGACTACATACACTTTCAGTGTGGAAGGGAGATGTTAGTCTCCAGTCTCGTGAGGAGGGGAACACAATCCTGATCAAGCACCTCAGTGGGTCTTTCTCGTTGAGAAAGACACCAGGACGAGAAGAGGCACCGTCTAGAGGCGTGTAACCGCCTAGTAGATGGGGCCCTAGCCTGGGTGATGGTCTCAGCCGTATAGGGGGAGTAGCCATCTTAGGATCTTCTCGTCCCGTCTAGAGACCAGACATGGGTGTTCCAGAGGTCTGATCTGGGATGCCAGAACGTGTCCTTCCCCTGAGAGAGCAGGTCCTCTGTCAGGGGAATGGTTCAGGGGGAGTCGCTGTCCAGAGCATCGGCTCTGAGGCCAAGTGCGGTTAGACCGGTGTGGTGTAACCAATAACACTTGGTGCTCCTGCTCCCTGACCTTGCACAGAGTCTGTACAAGAAGGCTCCGGGGGGGAAGGTGTGCTTCCGCCCATCCCGCGGCCAGCTGTGCGCAAGGATATCCGTGCCGAGGGCAGGGACTATCAAGCGGGCAAATGGTGGTGTTACGGGAGGTGAACAGGTTTTACCTGGGCCTACCCGAACAGCCTCCAAATGAGCTGGACTGCACGGGGGTGGAGTCGCCACTCTCCACGAGGCATAAACTGGCGAGAAAGCACGTCGGCTGTCTAGTTCAGTTTGCCCGGGGTGTGTGGCCTGCAGGGAACGAGTCACCTGTTGACTCCACCGGAGGAGGCGTCGAGCAAGTTGTGTTTAGCTGCTGTGTGCGAACGCCACCCTGACGATCTGTATTCGCTACAGCTATAGTGCTGTCCTCGGAACAGCACGTGTATGTCTCGCACGAGAGGCCGTAGCCTGCTCAGTGCAAGTAGCATAGCCCACAACTCTTGGCAATTGATATGCCAGCGCAGGCGGGGGTTCGTCCAACACCCCACCTGCGTGCCCGTTGCACACTACACCGCACCCCTGCAGGGAGACTTCAGTCGTCACCACGACCTGCCTCATAACCTGCTCAGAGGGACCTGAGTCCGTCGAAAAAGTCATAAAGACTAGGGGTTATGGTGCGTCGGCAGCAGGGCGGCATCACCATGCGCCTGCTGCCGGTGTGCCACGCTCTCCTCGGAACTCGACTCTGAAACCAGTGTTGGAGCGGTGTCATGTGCATCAACTCGAGGGGTATTAGCCCGCGAGGACGCCATGTGTCCCAGGAGCCTCTGAATTGTTTCAGGGGGACCGCTGTCTGCCTAAAATGTTCATTTCAGACAGTTCAACACTGGTTGGGCACAACTGCGGACAGGTGTGCCGACATGGTGACAGAGTTGAGTTCCATACCGAGAAAGAGGATGCTCTGCACTGGGGAGAGCTTGCCCCTCTCTTGGTTGACCTGGAGTCCCAATCGACCTAGGTGCCGGAGCACCAGGTCCCTTTGTGTACATAACAGATCTCGCGAGTGTGCCAAGATAGGCCAGTCGCTGAGATAGTTTAGTACCCGCTCGCCTTCCTCCTCTCAGGGAGAAAGGGCGGTCAGGGACAGACCGAAAGGGAGGACTCTGTACTGATATGCCCGCCTCTCGCACGCGAACCGTGGGAACGGCCGGTGTCGAGGAGGATCGAGACATGAAAGTAAGCGTCCTTCAGGTCGATTGCCACGAACCAATCCTGACACCTCATAGATGTCAGGACGCGCCTCTGTGAGAGCACCCTGAATGGCAGCTTGTGAAGGTGCTCTGTTCAGGGTACGCAGCCTTTGGGGGCAACCCGCCGTCTTTCTTGGGAACGATGAAGTGCGGGTGGTGACCCACTGAACATCTTGGTTTTGAGGGACGAACTCGATGCCTGTTTTGCCAGAAGGGTGGTGACCTCTACCCGAAGTACGGAGGCGTCCCTGCCTCTGACAGAGGGAGAGATGATGCCCCGAAACTTGGGTGAGTCTCTGGCGAACTGGATCGAGTAACCAAGACGGACCGCCCTCATTAGCCAGCGAGACAGTGTGGGCAGCTCTCGAGCTCCCAGGGACTGTGACAGGGTGACCAAGGGGACGGTCTGCTTCATCATTCCCACGGGGGGTGGTTCGTCGGCTGGCAGAGCTAACCATGTCGCGGGGAGTCCCCGGAGGGAAGGTTTTTGCTCCGCCTGCTTACCTGCCTGGCGGGACAACGGCACGCACTGTCGGTTTGAGAGTGGTGACGGCTGTCGTATGTGTACGACCTCACGCCTCGCCAGGGTGTGAGGTCGGTTCGCCGAGCACAGTCCAGTGGAGTGTGCGATCGGCTGCAAGTAAACCCGGGGAGAACAGAAAACTCAGTGAGTAAGTGGGCGCCAAGCCCTAACAAGGGCCCGGCTTTGGTGACGAGGCAGGAGTCGTCCCGTACCGACCGATCAGAGCCGTGGCTGTGAAGGTTCGGGCCCGATGTTGTTCTCCCTGGGGTCTTCCCGTCAGTGTCCCTTCTCGCGAGGAGGTTGCTGACGGGGTGGAGGTTTCCCCCTCGACCTCTGCTTCCGGGGTGCCGCCTGTGGGGGCACAGGAACCGGAGCCGATGTCGAAAGGGTCCTGGGTTGCAGGGAAGCAGACATCACGTGAGATCTCGGAGGCCTGTAGGCGGCCGAGTCGCGGCGTGAAAAAAATGTGGTTAATTGCCACTGTCTGCTTCGCCGTCAAAAAACTGCTGAGCGCAGTCCTCGACGGTGTTACCAACAACCCACCCTGCGAGATGAGTGCATCAAGAAAGCGGACTTCCTTGCTGTCACTCTTCTGCACAAGGTATAGCCGGGGGTGTCTCTCCTGGACCACTACCGTGGACATCGTCCGACCCAGGGCCCGTGCCGCCGCCTTAGTCGCCCGTAGAGCGCTGTCAGCGGTGGCACGGAGATCCTGCATTATACCCGGGTCGGCCTTACCCTCGTGGAGCCCTCTCAACGCCCTGGCCTGGCGGACCTGCAGGATGGCCAAGGCATAGAGAGAGGAGGCAGCCTGGCCCGCAACCTCGCAAGCTTTCGACACCAGTGATGCCGAAGTCTTACGTGCTTTGGACGGTAGGAGTGGTCGATCCCCCCCCAGGTGGTAGCCGTCCGCGGCACAGGTGCACCGCAGGCGGACGTTCCACCCGGGGGATCTCGACGCAGTCCTTGGCTGCCTCACCATCGAGGGAAGTAAGGGAGCCGGAGCTGGTTTCACTGGAACGGTCCGTGAGTGGAGCGTTCCAAGTTTTACACAGCTCCTCATGCACCTCCGGGAAAAACATGGCACCCGGGGTGGGCGCGGTTTGCACCGCGCACCGACCTCGGGAACCACGTATCCCCGGGTTAGCACGGATGACATCACTTCTGCTTCCTCCTGAACTCGACCGCTGGGGGTGGAGTTTGGATTCGGCAGAGTCGGATGCCAGTCTCCCTCCGATGCTGCGAGCGACATCTCATCTACGTCACACATCGTTTCCGAGTGTGTGCGTGAGGATCCGGACGGTATGCCACCGCCGGTTGGGGAACGTTCAGAAGAGCGAATCGGGGTGCGATCGGCCCGTGAGCACTTGGCTGGCGGGTTTACGTTCGCAGAGTTCCCCGTATCACTAACGCTGCTAACGTGGGTGGTCATCGGGGCCGTAGCCACAGATGTCACAGCCCGGGTAGCAGACGAAATGGTGGCTGGTTCCCGTAGGAAGACAGCCACCCGTGACCGCAACTTCTGAATGACAATCTGCCCGCAGTGCAGGCAGATGTGTCAACGAACGCTGCTTCAGTGTGCTGGACGCCCAGACACCTAATGCAGCGATCGTGTCCATCCCCCTCCTCGATGAGGGTGCCGCACCCAAGAGAACAGCGGGACATGCCGCGCTGGAGAATGCTCAGTCAGTCCTGAAAAGGACTTTTAGAAAAAATCTCTAACACCTCCGGAACCGCCGAGACGCCCAGGGGAAGGTCGCTGCAGGAAGGGACGATCCGCTGTAACACGTCGTAGCACCAGCGTGTAGTTGTAGAGGATTGAATCCTGAGTTGTACTCATGAGCGATGGCTCTGAAGAACAAAAGGTAAGTGAATGCTGCACGCCGGCCTCCTTTTATACCGGATTTCCGGGGGCGGAGCCCGGCATGCAAATTGCATTCGCCAAATTTCATTGGCCTTTTCTATAGTAGTCAGAGTTGATTGGTTCTCAAGGGCGAACCCCATCTGTCGTTCTCGACACAACGTCGAGAGACCGACAGAAAGGGAACTAATGGACTATTATTAGTGTTTGTAGCTGTGCTTTATGTGTGTGTTAATATACCTCAGAAATACGACTGTCTGCTTATTCTGCACTGCTAGGTGATTTAATGCAAGGGTGAACAAGAGGAACAAGTTTGAAATGCCTAAGGTAAGCTCAGCCGTCCTTTGTTGGGTGCCCATTATAACAGTATAGTGCTTTGAGCGAAAAAAAGGTCAAGCCGTATGTTTGACATCCAGCCGAGGATGTGCACCGTTGCTATGCGGTCATGTAACTCGCAGAACACACAACATGTGACATTTTCTCAAGACATATCGAGAAGGCATTGATACCTATGATTTTTTGAAAGCAAGCTCACAGTTACTAAACACTGCTCAGTACTGCCAACATGAGGGTAATTATGGAGTGGACTTATTGTTCAAATGTGTAAATAAATGTAAATAAATTGTGCTTTGTTTTGTCTGTTAGAAATTGCTTGCTTGGTGTTGGAATCAATGAACTGAGCAGTTTTAATCTTTATCTAGACCTGTGCTGGCAGTTGCTAGTGTTACAATTGTGGGTGTACTACCTGACTGCGAGTGTGAGGAATCTCTTGGCTCTCATTAGTATATGACAGATTGTACAGCAATCCAGGTTCAATCTTTCAAGTAGGTTTTTTCCCCATAATAATCCATTTCTAATATTTTCATTAAGGAATAAAGCATTTAAAAGGATCCAGTCGGCTTTCTGTTATTTCAATTAATTCACATTTAAGGCCTGTTTAATCCTTTAATGCATGATGTGCACCGCAGTAAAGCATCTTTTCAAGGCTTTTTAACTTTTTAACCTTTTAAGTATGATGATGTTATATGCAATTACAGTGAGTGGGATTGTCCTTGACCATTATCCATAGTAATGTGTCTTATATGTTGTTATGTTTGTAACACAAATCGTCGCTGTCCTTCCAAAACCTAGCTCGTCAAAAATTTTAAATTATTACATGATTAAATACTGTGTTGCTGAAGTTGACAAGTACTTTTTAATACTATTGCTTGGCTATTTGCAAAACCTAGTGAGAAACGTAAATGGTGACTAGTAATGATTAATGTCAAAAATATAAACATCACGAATGAGGTTTCAGAAGGACAGCAGCGTAATGTGACCCTGTCCAACCTGATCTCACTGGAATATCTACGTATTTTACGAGGTGGTTGCTTCATATGAATTTGTACGTTGTTAATTGTACTAAACTTTACAATTACTAGACAAAAAGCAATGCTGAAGCCCCACCACTAAGTCTAGTGTCACTGGTGCTAAACCAATTCATACTTAAATGTAGGAATTTGTATTGATACGAATTAGCCAAAATTAGCCACCTCGTAAAATAGTTACGTTTTTGCAGTAAGGTTGTGTTGCCCTGTCTTTTAAAAAATATAAATTATAAAGTAATAAGCATAAGAGTTTTGATTTCAACCATTACTTTTACTATGATTTCTTACGATGATGAGTCACACAAAAGTGACTTTAGCTGAGTTTATACAGACAGCGTCACAAATATACAGTGGACAATTTTGTTCTTGATTAGGATAAAACATTAGCATATTTTCACTTTCTGGTTTAATAATTTGTACATGATTTTCCCATTGTTGTTTAGTGGTTTACTTATACAGAAACCCCCATAACATTGGGTAACAAACACCCCAACATTTTGTACAGTACTGGAGCTACATTAGGTGCTTACAGAGACGATTCCTTCTGTGTTGTTCAATTGGAATGTTATTGTATATTAACAATGTATAATTGTATATATAAAAAAAATATATAATAATTTCAAATATTGTCAGCTAATATGAAGGAAAATATATTTTGTTTTTTTTGTAAGAGGACTTTTAGGCGGGACTATGTCTTTTTTCAACCAATTTGAAACAGTTTGAGACAAACCCCTATATTTGCTAGTCCAATTGGTGCAGAAAGTACACATTACGGCTAACTTTCTGACAGAGATGAATGACTCGACTCACAAATCAAATCCAGTTTGATGTATTTGATGAGCACACAGGTGAAACTTTAATATCGCCCTCATTAACATTAGCAACCCAACGCTCCAAGAGCTTAAGGGGTCAAATCCCGTTTCACCCTCTGTGTAGAAGCGTCAGTTTTTCAAAATCATTGAGGGTGTGGCCTTGTCGTCAGCCTTGTCTGGTGATTGAAGAGAGAAACGAGAACAAGCTTAATTAGTTTCATCTGAGGAATTATTAAGCACTAAAATAATGGCGCGATTCATCTCTCTCGCCATCTGGTCAAAGAGAAGTGCTCCGGTGGTGCTGATTGCGTTCCTCGGTGCTGTGTGGAGGTAATAGGCTGTTCAAAGCGACTCCACTGTGGACAGCTGAACAGAGGTGGAGCAGGAGCATCTGGGCTTTGGGTTATGAACAGCTGCCTGTCATGAGAGCTTCCTTTACTAGCAAGTGAAATCCAGCGTTATGAGCTTATGTTGAAGGGGAACAATCATTACGCCTTTAGAGGTCTGTCAGACACAAAGTAAGACTGATGGCTCTTTGGATTCTGCTGTGAAATTCTTGTTTTGATGAATTGAGTTTCATTTTCTATGAGTCTTTCAACATTAATTTTCCCCAGACATGAGCCATTTAACCCATTATGAAAAATGTACTGATCCAAGAAGTTTGTGTCTGAGTAACATGGTGAACATGTTCCATTTCCTTTTGATGTGATTTCAGGGGTTAATGTATTTGTTTTACACCTGCAGCAGGTAACTAAAGCTAAAGTATAAGTGTGTCGCGTGTACAGTATATGTGTGTTGTGTTATTTGCATGAATGCATAGCAACACTGCACCTCCTTATTTCTGTTGGTTTATACTCTGGATGTGAGCCACGGACAGGGCCTATGCCAAAGAACTATACGTGCACAATACTAATATACTGTCACCTATCAGTTATTTAATAAATGTTCTTTGCCAAACATTTTTCCTCCCCAAGTCTTTCTGGTAGAACTAAGGTTTCAGAAGGACAGCAATGAAATCAAAGTCCCATTAAAGCCACAATATGAAAGACTTTTGCATTAAAATTCAATTCAAAATCCACTAGTTTTGTTCTTTTTTATTCTTTTATTTACTTATATTATACCAAATGTTTCCAGCAATGTTTGAATCCAGAGAATTTTGCAATTAAAACAAGTGCAACGTTCATTTTCTGTCAAAGGGGTCATGCCCGTTATAAGTTTATGTGAGTCAAGAGTTGTAGCATCTTTCAAGCCACTACATACGTTATAATGTGATGTTTATAAAACTTAATTTTATCATGTCACTTGTGAACATTATTTGTAAGTGCCATCAGATTGATATTCATTAGAAACAATTTACATAATTCTAAGCTGTTTTGTGACTTCTAGCAATGAAAATAACACATGATTTTAAGTCACTTTAAAAATGCAAAAGGTACATTAAATGAGTGCTCGCAATAAACCAGATCCTCATTTCAAATCATTTTATTCAAATTTTCCAATGACTGACAGGGTAAGCAGTCAGTCTCATTGATGTAAGGGCAGTTCCCTCTCTCACATGAATTTTCACATGTACAGCAATCTTCCACCCCACACACACTATAGAAAACATTTAAGATACAAACTCCAAGAAAAGTTTCTAAACACATTATTAATTTTAGAATTCGTTTGCTAAAACACTTAACAAAGACTGTGAACAATGTAAACAGTTCCTCAATTCAAATTTTGGGCGGGCCTGAATCCATGTCTCAATGATGCACTCGAGCCACCAAGCATTTTTATTTACCTCGTGTTTTTTTATCATTCAAATGTGGTTAGGGGGTTATTTAAGGCAGGGTAACCAATTTCCGAATTACGCTTTAGACAACTGAGTCGGGCCAAGTACCAAAACAACCTTGTAGCCAATCAGCAGTAAGGTGCACAGGACGGACATTAGCTGAACCGAGCACTGATTAAGGCAAAAGATGGGGGTAGGGGTGTGTTTGTTGTGGTGGTTTGAACATCAACAACGGCTTAGAGAAATCACCCTGCCTTTATCACATTTTTCTATGGAGTGACAAACTCATATTTAATTATATTTTAGTCTGTCTTTGAGCCCAAGAGAAGTGAGACTGCGGTAATGTGGGTCAGTGTTGATTTAGAGAAATTTTGAGTTTCATCGAATTATTACAAATATCCAACTAGCTTGATATTTCGGTCATGTTCTCTTCCAAATTGTTGACGAGGTGCTGCTCTGAAGGAAAAATCCATCATTTGCATGGGTCCCATCAACAGTTTAAGCGTCTGACAGTGCTATCAAAAAAGCAGTCAATAGTCAGGGGAATAACAAGCGTGACTCAAAGGGCAACGTGTTTTATGTTCATGCCCAATGAGCCCTTATTTCCCAGTGCTTGTCATAAAAATCCTGATGTCTAATTTTAGCGCACTGAATAATTATGGAGTCTAGATGACATTTTGTGGATGATGTGTGGTCTCGGCTAACTCACCTCTTTGACACAGCTCATCCCCCTTCACAATTATGTGAAGTGCGGTTCATGAATAGGGTCTGTCTTCATACAAACAAAATATCTGTACCTAGAGTCTTGTTCTTTTAAACTCGTGATGCATGCAAAGCATTAGCTCGCAATCTCAATTTAAACTCCCAATTAAAACTGAACAGGGCTCGATCTTCATTACCTGGACTCCAGGCGATGTCCGGGTCATTAAGCTCTACCTGAATCTGTGGAAATGTTTTAGAGGTGAACATTTGGAGGTTATGAGATGGAGCATAAAATGAAATGCTTTGGCGTTCTGTCTTTGCCTTTTGTCCTGAAAGGCGCAAGATAATGAAACGTAATGTCATGTGATGAGGATCTTGGCAGCGAATTCTGTAATCAAACGCCCGTGCACAAATCAGCATCCTTCAAATTAAATGGAGGTGGTATAACAGAATATCAATTGTTTTGCTTTGTTCTCTGTGTTAAGATGTTCAACAAAACAAGGCAAGTTATTGGAAATAAAAAAGTTTTGCATGCTTCCCATAAAAAGCTTTCCTGTGCCGGTTTCAATATGATTAGCCCCCAATTCACTGTATATTATATCACCCAATATATAACATACAGTATAGATTCGCCTGAAGTATGCTTTACATTTCAATGCTGTCATAAAACTAAAATTTTCAAAGACCTGCTGTTGAGACCTCCTTTTGCAAAGTGCATGTCAATGTAAAAGGTCTTTATTTTACATCCAAACAACCATTTTCAAGCTTGATAAAATGATTCACGAGGATAAATGTTTTGGAAATGTTTAAAACACTGAAAAGATTTAACGCGAGCAATATATGTGGGTGGAGTCTGTTTTGTGACTTTAACATGTTGTGTGGGAGGACACGTTTGTTTTTTTGTGCTCTGTAAATGTTAAAAGTTTCAGCGCTGTCTGTTGAAGTCCACATATCTTGCATAGCTTCAAGGATTGAATAAATGTATTTCTTTAATTCATTTTGTTTGAATAATTTAGGCGTTCATCTATGTTAAATGTCCTCATAGTAGATCCAGATGCGTTAAAGTTCGCCTCAGGCTGACTTCAAGGAGCTTTGGTTGATCAATATTTTTTAAGCAGAGGTACGGACTAAATTTGTATTAATTATTAACTCAGCACTTTCTAAAACTACTGAAGCAGAATTAAAAGCAAATTGCAAAATTACGAAATATTAACTTGGGTCAGGCGTGATCCTTACCAGCAGATTTGAACCCTGATTTAGATCTGAAAATACATGTTTAAAAAGAAGAAAGTATTTTTAACTCGGTGCTGTTTTATGATGTATGGGAAGCTTATGTAGTCAATCCTGCAATGTTTATATTTTATTCAGCTTTTTCAAAAGCACTTTTTATTCATTGCTCACTATTGATTGTAACAAGTTATGCTTTCATTTCAGATCTTTATGACTGGTGATTGAGTTACCTACATACTCTAGAGATACACGCGGTCACATTTTGCTAAATCAAGTCTGTTTGCTTAGACTCACAACATCTTAATAAAGCAATGTTTTGTGTCCTGTAATGGAATTAGTATAACTTAGAGAATATTGGCTGCATGAAGTGAAAAGTAAACATGGAAAGAATCAACATCATTTTCTTTTGTTTTAACGGTGGAAAAGGAAAATAAAATCACAGGGCTTGTCATACTTCGGCTACCTATAGCAGACTAGAGGCTTATAAAAAGCAGCAAGGTGAGTCAAGGTTGCCATCTTGTGGAAAGCAAATATCAAGTGACAAGACCAGCTGAAATGCTGTGTGTTATACCTCAGAATAGTTTTGAATAGAAAATCTAAACAGGGATGTATTTATCGTGATAAAAGAAACGTGATAAGGGGCGGGAATTAAGCTTACAACCCACTCACACATATAAGCATCTGACACACTATTTAGATTAATTATCTGAAATATGTTTAGGGAGCTTCACTTTTGATGACAAGATTCTGAACAAAGAATATTTTCGAAGGATATTCATGTTTACTTTATTTTCAACTAATGTTGGGTTATTTTCAACCCAGCATTGGGCCAGAAATGGACAACCCCAACCGTTGGGTTAAATTATTCCAGAAAATGTTTTATTAGACCAAAGAAAAGGGTTAAAACTATCAGGTATTTTGTGTTCAAACAATCCAGCAAACTGTGTGTTAATTTGTAACCCAATGGTTGGGTTGTCTAATTTTGACCCAACCTCTGGTTAAAATTAAACAATATTTTTCTGATTGTAGTTTTTTGTATCCCTTCACATTCTGAAATAATACAAAATAATTTCACCTAAATTTAAATTATTATTTCACGTCGGGTGAACTACTAATTTGTTAAATTATATGTAATATACGGTGGCCGCTAGGTTTCACTGCGCAGCAACAGAAGAAAACACTTGCAAACACAAAATAGCATCTTCATTAGTTTGGCGACACATGCCCTGCAAATGCACAAACAAATACAGAAACGCGATGCAAATACTTGCAACACAACAAAAACAGAAACGCGCTGCAAGCTGCACAGACGACAACGGAAGTGTTTCCGAGGGACCGCAAAAACTGATGCACCGGATTGAGACGCGCTTCATTTTGACTGTTCAAATTAGTTAGTGGAGTTGTCAGCCACAGTGTAGGTAATTGCTTTATAACTTTATTTAAACTTTCTTAATGTACGTACGTAGGATATTATTAGCCTGTCGATTTGAACAGTTTAACAAAACTATGAGACGTAGTAGCTGCTCGACTTACTTAAACAAGTGTCACTATAAAAAAGTTTAAACGTTTAAAAATGATTAAAAACGTGTCAACTTATTCTTGTCGACATAGTCAATGTGGCTGACAACTCCACTGACGAATTTGAACAGTCAAAATGAAGCGCGTCCCAGTCAGGTGCATCCGTTTTTGGGGTCCCCCGGAAACACTTCCGTTGTCGTCCGTGCAGCTTGCAGCGCGTTTCTGTGTTTGTTTTTTTATGCGAGAATTTGCAGCTCGTTTCTGTGTTTGTTTGTGTTGCGAGTCTTTGCAGGGCATGTTTCGCCAAACTAATTAAGATGCTTTCTGAATTTGCTTGTGTTTTTTTGTGTTTGCATGTGTTTTCTTCTGTTGCAGCGCAGTGACACCTAGCGGCCACCGTAATAATAATCCAAATAATGTGTGGTTAGCTCATCATAATCGCAAAATACCCCGCCAGGATGATAAGAGACCCCTCTGCTTTCCAATGGGGTTCATAGGCAATAATGATCAGCTGAATGACTATTATCACTCAGCTAAATGGTATATTGGGTTAAACAGAGCTGTGGATTAGAGAAACTGACAACGAAAGTAAAAAGAAAAGAAAAAACTTTCAGCACTTTCAGGATTGCCTTATGGAGCTGCTGTAATGATCACACTCGCTGCTGTTGCGCGTCTGCAGCACAGACAGTTTTGAAAGCCTCTCTTGTTTCTGTGACCGTCGTCAAACACTATTTAGAGTCTCGCTGGAGATTTGGATGGTGCTTGTTGCATTCAAGATTATCCACAGTAATCAGCTCCTTCGAGTCCGTCCTTCTAAGCCGGTAGCGCGTCTTGCTCTGTCTTGATGTTACATCATTCTCCACATGGCACATTATTAAGCTTATGGGAGCATGTTGGAAGAAAGCCTTGCTCTTAGATTTGTCGTCGCAGCGAGCCTCAGCTGTTCGCAGATGGATCGCTCGCAGGCCGTTCTGGAGGACATTCTCAGTGTCGACATGACTCACATTGCTGGGAGGCCTTTGAATGTGATATTAATGACACGGTTTGGCTTTGTCAACAGACGTGATTGATTTCTAACCAGACGAGAAGAAAGATGTCTGCTCGGTGGCTTTTTTCCTACGAAAAAACCCATCTGAAATTCCAACCAGCTGCAGGGTCATGGCGATGCCTAGTTATACGGCGGTGTGTCTTGTTTGTGCCATAGCAGATTATCAGAGCTTAACACACCATGCTGCACATTCACCTTTTATGTAGCCTATTCTCCTAGTGGCTATGCGTGTTCCAGGTGCTTTTCCTGAAAATAGCGTGAAGGGCATGTTTTGCGAGAGCGTTAGAGCTTGAAACACAATAAAAGAGGGTTTTCTGTCACAGAGGTTGTTGGTTGCTTTTGCTCAGCTCCCCGTGATTGGAGTGTGACTGCAAAGCTCAGAGGCATTGGCATCATATCCCTCACTGGCAGGCACGACTTGCCTTTGAATTCGTCCCCCTCTCTCATACCTAATAATTCTCTTTTAAATTAATTGCATCTTTCCAAGCCTTTCTTTTTTATTGCAGGCATGGTTTTTCAGTGGATTATATACCGTGTGGATAAGTCAGTTAAAGGGACCCTTGAGACAAACTCTCCTATTATATTGATGTGTGTAAAATCTCTTTCATTTTCTTAAAGAACAACTTGGCTTTTAACTATAATTGGCGGTCTAAAACTCACCGATATTGCGGGCGCAGAGGTTGTTACTGTGTCGCTTGAATTGACGTTCGGGGCCATCTAAAGCCAAACCCCAGGACTGTTATTTAAGAAGGTCAGGTGAAAAAGAATTGGACTCATGCTTAGAGATAATCACCATTGAGTCTGTAATAATCATTCAGGGTTCTTTAAAGCCGAAATTATGGCTTCGAAAATTCACCTTTTAGTGGAGAATATAACCGAATGTACAGTTGTGTTCAAAATTATTCAACCCCCACTGAAATTGCTTGTTTTGGTCGGTTTGACATTGATTATGATCATTCAGTCATCCTGCTTACAATTAAATCAAAGAGGCACGTGTAGGTCAGACAAATATAACATAACATTTATAATGAAATAACCACAAATGTCTTTTCTGAGCTCACACCATTATCAGTTTTATTCAACCCCCAAGTGACATTCAATCGTAGTACTTAGTACAACATCCTTTTACAGTTATAACAGCTTTTAAACGTGAAGCATAGCTTGACACAAGTGTCTTGCAGCGATCTACGGGTATCTTTGCCCATTCATCATGGGCAAAAGCCTCCAGTTCAGTCACATTCTTAGGCTTGCGCACTGCAACTGCTTTCTTTAAGTCCCACCAGAGGTTCTCAATCGGATTTAAGTCTGGTGACTGCGATGGCCACTTCAAAATGTTCCAGCCTTTAATCTGCAACCATGCTCTAGTGGACTTGGAGGTATGCTTAGGATCATTGTCCTGTTGAAAGGTCCAACGTCTTCCAAGCCTCAGGTTTGTGACGGACTGCATCACATTGTCATCCAATATCTCCTGGTACTGAAGAGAATTCATTGTACCTTGCACACGCTGAAGCTTCCCAGTACCTGCAGAAGCAAAACAGCCCCAAAGCATGATTGACCCCCGCCATGCTTCACAGTAGGCAAGGTGTTCTTTTCTTGTTCTTCCTCCTCCAAACATAGCGTTGATCCATGGGCCCAAACAGTTCTAATTTTGTTTCATCAGTCCACAGAACACCATCCCAAAACTTCTGTGGTTTGTCCACATGACTTTTGGCATACTGCAGTCGACTCTTCTTAATCTTTAGGGACAGCAAGGGGGTGCGCCTGGGAGTTCTGGCATGGAGGCCTTCATTACACAGGGTGCGCTATATTGTCTGAGCAGAAACATCAGTACCCACATCTGACAAATCTTTTCTCAGTTCCTCAGCAGTCACACGGGGACTTTTCTCCACTCTACGCTTCAGGTAGCGCACAGCAGTCGAAGTCAGCATCTTCTTTCTGCCACGACCAGGTAGTGTTTCAACAGTGCCCTTTGCCTTGAATTTGCGAATGATGCTTCCTATGGTGTCTCTTGGTATGTTTAACATCTTTGCAATCTTCTTATAGCCATTGCCCTTCCTGTGAAGAGTAATCACCTGTTCTCTTGTCTTCCTGGACCATTCTCTTGACCTCACCATGTTTGTAACCACACCAGTAAATGTCTAGAAGAAGCTGAGTATCACAGTCATTTTAAAGCTGCCTAATTGGTGCTTATTAGGCTTTATTGCTGCTCCCTGATATCCACAGGTGTTTTCAATACCTGATTGAAAACACTTCATTGAGCCTCTGTTCTTCAGAGTGGTAGTCTTTAAGGGGTTGAATAATTATGTCAATGAAGAATTCACAAAAGAAACATTTACTACTGTATTACAAAACTAATTGATGTCATTTTAGTTGCATATGGTTCTTTAAGAAGTCCTTGTTGGATTTCATTCTGAATACAATTACAAATGTACACTAAATTCCCTAAAACCATTTACAGCATTGGGGGTTGAATAATTTTGAACACAACTGTATACTTTACAATAATCTATTAGCTAAAATCAGGAGTTTTTGCAGCGTTTACTAATTTCAGTTCCTGTTAATTTCTACTAATACATTTTTAAAACCAAGCATTGTAACTGTTAATGTTATAAAATGCATCATTAACTAATGTGAACAA
Source organism: Triplophysa dalaica (assembly GCF_015846415.1). Taxonomy (NCBI): domain Eukaryota; kingdom Metazoa; phylum Chordata; class Actinopteri; order Cypriniformes; family Nemacheilidae; genus Triplophysa; species Triplophysa dalaica. The sequence goes on from NC_079557.1 coordinate 13,959,082, forward strand.
TTGTGTTGACAAACGTTCATGATGAAAACTATTGCTCATTGTAAGTTCATGTTAGTTGATGCATTTACTAATGTTAACAAAAGAAGATGGTTCCAAAATGGGTCCAAATTCCTTTTTTATGTTGATATCAAGATTTTATTATGTTAGTTAGCTGTATTTGTAGCTATACTGGTCTATATCAAAAGAAACCATGTGCAGTGTGATTGATCTTAATTTGAATACACGGTAAAAAAACAAGTTTTAAAAACTGAGTTCTCTCATTTTGGAACCAAACTCTTCAAATACAACCTTATTGTAAAGTGCTACCCCTATTTGTTGCCCTTGTTGAAGGATCTAGACTTTGCAACATTTAAAGAGTTTGTTTTAGTCTCTTTTAGTCAAAGGGCTGCCAGTAAAGTCTATTTTGTTTAGGGCAAAAGATTAATGTGTGTACATGTTGTGTTTGCCAAGGGCGATGAATGGGTTAAGGTCGGGGGAGAATCAAGCAGTGAGATGTTGAATGAAGGTCATGTGGGAACCATGCTGGGGAGTTCACATTCAAGGACATAAGGATATAGATTCTCAACACCTAAAATACAGAAGTTAAGTTAGTGAGCGTTTTATGCAGTAGCTTTGTTGTGTTTTAGATTGGCTTAAATGTCATAATACTGTAGCTCCCAGACCCCCATGATATAGTTTAAAAATTATAACAGTAATTTCAGAAGTAATATTGTTATTTATTTCTGGTATTAAATATGCATCTCAGACATAATCAAAACATAGACATTGTTTTTAGACGCGTAAAATGGGAAAAAATATTGCTTTTGTTAACGGTTCATTTGGGAAAATACAATAAACTGCAGCAAGGAATGAATTACAATCGTGCTATCGTGTGTACACCAGTAAGAGAATCTTAGCATGTAGGAATTTATTACGATTGAATACAAGGGTAATATTTTTGTATATAATGTATTATTTTTTTAGCTAATGTGAATTAATTATATAAATAACATTTAAAATTATATTAAATAGATATTATGAAAACGTGATCGAAGGCTTCTGTTATGTTTTTATCAACTGCAGTTTTGTAATTATTCTGGATGTAAAAAAGTGTCGATAACTGCTTTACTTATTTACAATTATTGAAAAAATAAATGAAAAAGAGAACGGGAAACACTGAATCCTTAAAAAGTCCCCATGAAAGGAATGAATTTACTGCCTTAACAAAAGCGCCAAAACTTTTACATTTCCAGCTTTAAATATCCACACAATGACTTGGCTCTCTAAATGATGTAAAGCTTGTTATACACATTAAATAAGACGAGTCTGGAAAGATGCTCGAAGGCTGAATTGAAAGAGAATCTGCCTTCTCAAATTTTCAAGCTGAAGGCTATACTGTGTCAACTTATGCAAAGCACCGCGGTGCGCTTGTGAAATGCACGGTAAGATCAAATTAATCTTTTGAAGTTGTTAACAGCATAGGCTCAAAAAGACTCAGAACCCGCGATCAGGCAGGTGCAGTATGTGCTGCCGTGGGCAGACCTTCTGGCAGTGCGCATGAGGTTTGGACTAACACAGTGTGAAGCGGAGGTCCCACACAGTGAAGCCACCGACAAAATGGTCCAAAAGTGATTAAATTAACTCAGTGTGCAGCACTGCTTATGTCCCTTGGCTGGCTGCTATAGACCATGACCCCAAGGTTAAGCTCTGTCACCTCTGCCCTGCTTACTGTGTTTATCGCTGGAATATTTTGGAACATTTGCTGATGTGGATGCGAATGGAAATGGCCTGCTGTGAACTTAGACAGCTGTACAATGTTTATGAGAGGTCTGGGTAATACTCTGCTAGATTGCACTTTTAAGTGGGTTAAATAGCGCAGTCCTGTGGCTTGACTCACTTTTTCATTACAGTTTGTTAGAGAGGGACGATCATTTTTAATGTCTTTGTGGAGAACAGTTTCTACTAACCCTCATTAGTCTCCAAGAAGGTATGTAAGTAGAATAAGTTATCCTGTCGTTGTGATGTAATTATAGTCAGTAGATTGTCCTTTGCAAAACCATGAAAACAAAGGGTTAGAAGATATAAAGAGGCCTGGTAGCTAAATTACTTCTTACTGAAATCATACGATCCCTTAAGCATGTGGCATGCTAGTTTTTTTTACACATGTACAGCCGAACGCACATTCTTGGAAAGTACACATGCTTTAACTCATAAGTGTACACACGAGTTTTAGCACATGTACGTTGCGACATATACTAATTGTACTAATTGGCTTCGCAACTCTGACTCTTCTCCACCAATAAGCTGGTGTGTGGTGGACGTTCTAGCGCAATATGGCTGCCGTCGCATCATCCAGGTGGATGCTGCAAATTCAGTCTACTGGTGAGAGAAATTAGGCTTATTGACGGGGAGAAACATTATAAGTACTTTCGTATGTCAGCCCTCAGATTCGACTACTACCTTGAATCGACGTCCCCAGCATATGGTTGCCACCTGGTGGTTAGTCTTATTACAACAAGAAGTGGGATTTGCGCAGTGTACGCTGTCCCTCGCAGATGCTTGGAAAGGGAACCTTACTTCAGCCTTTACTCCATGCAAATCTTCACTCAAAGCTACGTCTCCTCCAAAACATGATCACACAAGTTGTGTGGTTTATAGTTGTGTAGCAAAGGGATTCCCAAACATTTTTCAGCCCGCAACCCTCAAAATAACAGTGCCAGTGACTCGAGACCCCCACTATCCTCAGAAGTGGGCAAAGTACACAAATGTATACATGCAAATGGACACATGCACCTATTCAACCCAAACGCGCATAATGACATCACAAAAGAGCACAGTCTCACCCGGGTGATTGACCACCACCTAACCCAACAAACCAAATGTGGGACAGGTAATCCGTTTATGTGGGACAATGTGGGACACCATTGAAAGGCAGCGCGAAACTGTGATATAATAACGAAATGAAAACATTTTTATATCCTTTTTAGATTATTAAAATAATTTGTTATTTAATCCGTTCCAACTTTCATAGATAAAATGTTATACAACATATATAATAGAATAAATGAAGATTTCAATTTAAGGTGTACTGTCTCTTTAAATGTTGAAGAGAACAGACGTGGAGTTATCATTTTGTAAACTTTGAAAATTAATTCAAAAAGAGAAAACTAATGGAATAAAGAACAAACAAATAATGAATAAGAGTTTCTCTTTTAATATGTATGATTGTTAAATAACGCATTTCATGATTTTCAAATGACATAGTAAACACTTGCGGCGAACATTCTGTCTCAAAAATGTGTTCCAAACCGCGTGGTACTAAAATGTGTATGTCATTCAATATCTACCCCTGGGTGCCTGGTGGCAGTATGTTTTATTTTGCAGTTTTATTTTGTCGTATTTTTCCTGAATACGACGGTAACTACATCGAGTGCAAGCCCCTGAAGCGTTGGACACTTCGGGATATCAGCCCTTATGTGATTTCAGGTCACCGCGGCTTTCAGAAAATTTGCGTTGCGTTCAACCGGTCGGTGGGCTTCATCTAAGCTTTGGACACTACTGAAAGGTAGATGGACATAAATACATCGCTTTTATCTTGTTACTCACGAAATTTCATCGAAATCCATAGTGGAGAAAGTATTTAAATAAATCGCGGAAATTGGGTAGTCAGATTTGTGGCGGGTAGATTAGCGAATGTACTGCAGGCGCCATTCTAAAAAAAACACGTCTATATTCAACTCATTCTGACGGTGTTTTTGAAATTCTTGAAATTATTACTGATGCTATTTAGTTTAATATGTATATCATGTTTTTTTCTGACATACGTGTCAAAATGGTTACATAATTTACATCACTTCGAGTTAGATTACTGAGAACTAGCCTGTAACTGTCTTAATTAATAGGCTCAGAACACTAGATATAACAGTAGGCCTGGGCAAGTGCAATGCGGATATGACAAAGTAAACAAGCATAATATTATTTAGGTCTTTTTTGCATTTTTTTCATGTAACCTCTAGCTGAATATAGCAAATCTATGCATATAATTTAAAAGTGGCATTGGAGTGATCAGAAAGTTATGCTTGTTGTCTGTTAATACTCTTTTATCCAAAGTATCCTGCAACACAAGCCATGTTGATCAGAACATTTTATGTCCGACTTTCTTTAATCGTGTAAGATGATTCTCCATGTTTATTAGGCTTCTTGTGCTGCTTATGTTAGAGAAATCCAGTGTTAATCAATGTATGTACAGTTGAGGGGCAATTGTTTTATTTAATACGATTATTAAACATTTTTTTTTATTTAATACGCTAACCTATGGGCTAAACACAATTTCAAAGCCAAAGAGTTTACGATGTTTTAGTGAGTTTCTATTCGGCAAGTTGACATGGGACACACACTTATGAATATTCAGAAGATTTTCTCAATATAGTAAATAACTATAAAATATTATGTGGCGTGGTGACGACCCGTACCGCCTTGTGTTACACCGTGGTGTCACCACGCCATTATTATCATTTTATAGTTATTTACTCATTGCTTATTGTTATTACACATAAAATATGAACTATTACTACAGATGGTCGAATTTCATGAAACTGATTCGAGTGGTGATGTATGTGTCTCTTCGTAGGCTATCTGAGGACGATGGCTCCTCTGACTGCAGCGCTTCTCCGCTGGACTCAATGCGTTGTCTTTGGTCGATATTAATCAATGTTTCATTTCGACAAATAAGAATATCTTAAAATAAAGCGTGAAAAATAATCTGCGTGCACACGGGACTGTTTAACGTGGCGCTATAAATGGACTCGCTATGTGTCGTGTGTGTGACGTAATCATGATCGAGGGAGAGGAAATTCCTAAGGCTGATGGCTTTTTATTTGCCTGGTTTTATTTTTAACGTAACTAGTATTTTTATATTTTAGTACACTTATATATTACATAAACTATTTTAAAAAAAAATCCCGTAAATCATCTTGCAACGGGGCGAATGCAATTATTAGGTCAGTTTTTGGTCCTGCAGCTTCCGCAAACGATACGTATATATTTATAAAGATCAACGTAGATCACTTCAACCAACGCTTACTGTGGTTTTATAAAAGCCTGATGACTGGAAGTTGATAAAAACTTGCAAAGATACTTAGTAGAAATAATTTGTTATAGTAAATATGACATCCACAAGAGAAAACATTGATCTATGACTTATGTCTTAAGGATGTTTGTGATCTTATCCATATTCATTCTTTATTAAGCATTTTTTGTTTACACATTACCACACAGTTTTCCCACAATTAAACATAAAATTACCAAAGTGACATTTAAAAAAAGTACACAAACGTGCTACATAGCCTATACACATTTCTTTCTTTTTGACCTATATGAGACTAGTGCGCTGTGTGTATTTTTGTTGATGTTTTCTGTCAAATTCTGACTATGACGGAGTTGCTCTTGACCCAATGACATTGCATTAGACAACTTCAAACTGAACTGAACTATAGGGGTAAAAATGTAGGCACGCTTCCTGCGGCTTAAACACACGTGTGATGTTTACACATATGGCTAATCAGAGGGTGTGCAAATGTGGGCCAATTTGAAAAACAAGGAAAAGCGTTTGATGAACCCGTTCGCACGTTGAAAGATATTTTTTTCTGTATAATTGTGGCATGACACATTTCGGATAAACCTGCCCTAGTGCTAAAAAAATGCATCACAAACTTCCAATAAATCTGCCCTAGCATTTAAAAACTGTGAATACTAACTGTGATTTTGTATGGTTTTTGATCAGACTGGGCAGACTTCATGCAGATAGTCTGGCTAAACGTGACTAAATGGGGAATAACACTCCAGAATAACAAAATATCTGTGGGAATCGACGAGGGAGTTGTCTTACCCTGCCGGAGGTCTTTTTAGATCAGTTAAGCATTGCATGTATCCATTTATTCAAGCAAAGTAATGGCCTGGAACTTTAATTGTCGTGAGTAGTTCATCTTCACCAACAAAAACAACCAACAATGAGGTCTCGGTAGGATGCTTACTATCACCTACACTGATGATTAAGCTCTTTCCTGCCATACAGAAATCTACATGTTGATCCATCAACTCATTTCATAATGTACAAGCTAATATTTAATTAGTATGTAATTCTTGCATCGCTGAACCTTCAGTGTCCTTGATAAAAACATTATTACATTCATCTTAAAGAGGACGGCTCATTAAATGTGCTTATTGGGCTGTTATTGTAACCTATGATTAAAGTGTTCCAGTTTTGCTCCTGCCTTATAGTTTGACCTTATGGCGGAAAATAGAATTTACTTGCTTGTCTTTTTTCAAGCTATTTATATTTTTGGTTGCTCTGAAAGTGTGAGACATATTATTCCTTCACACCCCTCCTCGCTGTTCCTAAAACTGGAGTAAGACTACAGAAATAGATGATTTCAGAAGGGTGATCAATTAATAACAGCTGTTTAATGACTCATCTTCCAACCTGAGGATCATTGCTGATCTAAATGCAAAGCATTTTTTTTCTGTAGTTAAATGCAAAACTGTTGGTGTATTAAACGTTAAACTTGTTTAGGGTCTTTTAAGGACATTTAGGATTTTTTTCTAGGTGAATTTTGGTATTTTGTTACTGCGCTACCACGGGATAAAATGCAAACTCAGTATTTTTATAATAGACATTATTTTGTTAAGAGAATGCTGCTTTGTTGCACTCATTACTGAAGTGTTTTTATTTGTGTTTTATTTATTTCCCAAGCTGTAATGAATGATTTAAAATGCATCACAAAACAAAAACATATAGTATTACTATACTCTGTAATACTAAAGCGCACACTAAAACAGGTCTGTGTTCTTTGCAGTACTACTGTTTTATTACTAATAATGTAATAATAATCATTGTTTTACCTGCCCAGGGAAACTCAAACATAGAAATGTTCTACACAAAAACGACACAATTTTACGATATGGCTAATTTTGGCTAACTCATATAAATTTGTAGAAACGTTTGTGCCACTGATGTCAGGTTTAAGGGTGGGTTTTCAGTACTTTTTTATACACCTTGTAAAATAGTTACGAATTCCTGTGAGATCTGGTTGGAATGTTGTAGCAATTGTTACACAGGCACAGTGATGTCAAGCTGTCATACACCATTGAAGTATCATAAAAGTAGCCATAATTCAGTGATCTCTCTAAACAATGACTTCAGTATGATCATTATTTATTTGCCCTCCTTACTGAAGTGTCATTATTTGTATTTTCTGCTGTATTTCTCAAGATGTTGGCGATGAGTAAAAATGCATTGCAAACCCACTGTGTTCCCTGGGATGTTAATAGGCTATAAGGTTTCCCGCAGATGCGCTCGATACGCTTGTCATTCACATGTCCCTGTTAAAGTTCAGTTACGAGCTTGTCTTGGAAATTGGCGTTCATATTTGTGGAGGTTGAGTTGTCTTTTGTTGGTTATAGTGACTCAGTGTATCCAGACGCTGAATTAAAGAATGTCTCCCTTGGAAGTTGAGGCCCATTAAAATGATAGATTACGTGTTGTCGTAGTTTATGCTTAGGGACAGTTTACACCCACAAAGCAGTCTAATTGCATTCGTTCTGGTGAAAAATCCACAAGCGTTGGATCTGTGCTCTCAGGCGAGTTGGCAGCATTCTACCTGACATCAGAAAACTTCCTTTGAGGGAGAAGAACGCAAATGTAAATTCTGACAATGAAAAGACAGGGTCTATAACATCAGAAGTCAGTGGACGGGCTTGGCATGCATAATTTCAAAAACGGCACAAAGCCAGTACAGCAGGCAGTGAATGGGTTCATTTCATCTCTACTACAGTGTGTTGATCCACACGTTCCCGCTGTCATCTTGTTAAAATGAATGACAATCAGTGCATCATTTCAGCCTCTGAGATAAAGTAACCAGTTCACATTTCAGGCTTGAAACATTGAATGAATATTGCAATCCTGCAGTTTTGTGCAATCCAGTGTATCGTTTTCTGCCACTGTAAAAAATACTTTGGAGAATATGTTTAAATAGCAATAAAGACACACTTGTTTAAGGTATAGTTCACCCAAAAGTGAAATTCGGCAATTATTTAATCTCCCTTAAATTCCAAATGTGTATGAATTTCTATGTTCTGATGAACAGAAAAGAAGATAGTTTGAAGAATGTGGAAACCAAACAGCTCTAGGTCATAATAACAATTTATTTTCCTACTATGATAGTCAATGATGTCCTTATGTTATCCCAGGGTAACAAACATTGTTCCAAATATCTTTCTTTGTGGTCAGCAGAACAACTACATTTATTCTCAATTTTCATCATCATCCCTTAAATGAAGCAGCTTAGATATAGACAGTTCTGTCCTACAAAGGTAAAAGATCATAACTCCGAGTGTGGAACTGAGAAAAATGACTATTTGTCTATTTATATGACTATTTATATTTGTATTTGTTATTTTCTCATGGGCTTTTCTGATCTGGGGATCCTTCTACGAACGATTTGATAAAACTAAATGTACTGTACAGTATACGGTATATGTAGTAACAGTATTAGACAAATAATGAAAATGTGATCGCTATGATATCACTATTCGTTATTGAAGCAAGTTTGGCTCATGAATGCCAAAAAAAGAAACAATCTTTTTTCAAATGCCTTAACGTGAGCTGTCAAAATAATTAGCAGCACGTGGAGATGGTTTTTTATATATATGTCTAATTTCTTTATATTTCATCATTCTGGTCTAATAATTATGCTGCATTATTATTTCAATCATATGCCCTTGACCTAGTTGATGCAGGTTGACATTTATTGTTCATTGCAGGAATAGAGCTGGCCTTCTGTAGGTAACAGAACTAGTAGTGCAACAGCACCATCTGCTGTAAACACATATTACGCATGCATGCACATCAGAATGTAGAGTCATGTCCCTGACAGCTGTGTTCAATATTTTTCAGTGTAAGTCAATGCAAGGTCTGTGGCAGCTTTTGCTGGATCTAGTCCAGACTGTCTTGTTTATATTGAATTCTTATTGAAATCTGTAAAGTAATTTGACGGCGCGAGGGATATTGACAGGGGCGTAGAATATGCCAATGTAATTTCTGTTTTCTAGAGATTAAATTAATTGATTAAACGTTTTGTGAGTAACTCCGTTTATTTCTAACAGACAAATAAAATCACACACACAAGGAAGTCGTTAATAAAACAAATTAAACACAAAACATTTTGAGCCTGAGTACTGTATATATATATATATATGTATATATATCCTTCCTTTACAAAGAGGTCATGAAATGGATTTCTAAATTGGAGGTTTGGATGAAGTAGATAGAGCGATCCGTGAGGGCATGTAAGTCAGGTAATTTCAGAAATCTTTTCAGACATTGCAATTGCAAACATCTGGAGGGACTAAAACAACACATGCACTCTTCTTGCCCTCGCCTTATGATGTGTGCATTATAATCAATTCTTATTCCCTTTGAAATGTTCAGTCTTTGTTTTTCTCTTGCTCTGTTGAAAAGCACAGAGTATAGCCTAATTGCAATCTATCAGTTTTATCAAAAACAATCTTACTTGCTTTGGACAGCAAGTCTGTCCTTTCACATCACTTTCATCTCTTGACATTTCAGAACAAATAATGCATTAATTTTTAAAGGTTACACTGCACCATTTTCTTTGTGAACTTGAGCCTGCTATAGGTGAACTAAAGTCACTGGGATTATTGATTGACGTGCTATTGCCATTTTTCATTTTAGGTTTAAATATATACGATGAAAATAAAGATCTTATTATTATAGTCTGCAAGACGAATGATAAATTCTTTAAAATAAAAGAATAAAACATTTGTAGAGTAGGTCAAGCTCTGTTAATCATGACCTGCTGTACAAATGGCAACCACTGGAGGGCAGTACAGTACACATTTCAGCTTTGTATAAATTCATATAAGGGAATTTTAAAACTTGATATGCAAGATTATTTTCACAAATTGTAGAAACAATACTCAGAAAAGACAAAAATCATTTTATTTCCTAGTTTTTTCTGCATGCCATAAACAAAGACAAATGTTTCAGTGAACAGGTATTGCAAATGTGTCATTCTAGTAAACATATACCTGATAAGCATGTTACATTCCAGTAAGTCAGACAGGTGATGAGACAGTAAACCTATTTTAGTTTTGGCATGGTCCAAATGAAACATGAACGTCAGTACATCATAAAAGCAATGATTTTGATGATTAAATTATTTAAAATGGCATTCAGACATAAAGCATGCCAAAAAGCTATGATCGTAAATTATATACAATAAAAATTACAAAACCTTTACATTATGGTGAAATATCAATATGATATAATAGTATCTTTTCTACTGTAAACTGTATTACAATTAAAAGTCGTTACTTACAAACACGTGCTAATAACTTTGGCTTTTTTCATTTTTTTCTACATCAAAGACAAGTTCTTACAAAGGTGCTGAACCTAGTCTTAGACAAAATGTGTATTCAGATGAGAATTGTGCATGACAAATTGACAATATTTTAGGCGTTACAAGTTTTGTTGCAAGCTTACAACTGGAAGTATTCACAGTGGTCTTTTAAAATTGTTTATCTAAGATCAAAATAATTTTTTCACAAAATGTCACAAGTAAACAAGTATACCGCTGACTTTAAAATACAGTTGATTTTCATATTTTTAAAAGATAGAAATGTGTGACGAGGTAAGCAAGATGCAAATATTAAAATGATAAAGTTCAACTCAAAAAAGTCTGTTTGGATAAATGTCAAAATTCTCTCAATATAAAATATGAAATTGTCTCATAAAATTTCATTACAGTAAAATCTTGTACACATAATTTTTCTCATTTGTTTTTCAGTTTGCAGTAGTGCTGAAATATTTAAACAAAGCAGGAATAATCAGTTTCAATGAATCCAGTGTTCTCAATAGCTTTGATGAACTATGTGTATTTTGCTATTCCAGTTGTGTGAGTTCTTCGAGGGCAGTTCAGCTCAAGGAATCTGAGCCTTCAAGGCAGTCTGACCACCACCACACACGCCCCAGCCCTTCCAATGTTTAGAGGGACCTCCTGGAATAACAAGAGATACAGAGGTTAATGACCAGTGTCCTACCACAACAAATTTCCACCTCTGCTCTGCTCCCAGTCGCACTCTGCGTGTAATCCCTGTTTACAATCTAATGCATCATCGCAAGAAATGTTATAAAAGAGGCAAAGTCGACTTGTAACCCAGGCTGGCAGAGGAAAGAGTGCTTAACCTGTGACATTGTGACCCAGTGGAAAAGAGATGAATGGGAGGAAATGCTTGTACTTCCTGTTCACAGTCATACATCATCCGAGCATTCAAAGAACATTAAAAAAATGAGCGGTTTGACAGGTATTCGATGTCGAAAACATTTCTAGGTACATTTTGACATTCATCTTTGCGAAGAACACCAAGTTGGGTTATTGTGGTAAAATGTGTTGCAGACACATGCTTAGTAAGAATGTTGCTTGGTGTATTTGATTTCAAGGATAAGTTCAAGTTTAGTGATGGACAGCTCCTCTCAATTGTTGTGTTGAAACTTACATCGTTACTATAACAACCAATACACTGAAAGTTAACTACACCAAAACAAACTGATCAGATTTCCTCTCTTGGACTTTCAGTTCTCATTGTGTGCTCGGCGTGAACAAAGGCAGCCCCATTTGAACAATGCACCCACCTCGGTCCATTCACTGTTCTGTGCATCATAGGACTCAACGCTGTTTAAGTAGGTCTGGCCATCGTAGCCTCCGACCGCATACAATCTGTCTCCCAACAGACACACCCCCACCGCATCTCGAGGGACGCTCAGGGAAGACACCGTGGTCCATGTGTCTGTTTTTGGGTCGTACCTGTAAATGTAGCACAGATCACAGGGGGTGCAGTTTAATGAAACACAAGTCTATCTTAAATCAACATAAAGCATGGAGTACAATGAGAGGTAACTGCTTCATAGATTTTTATTACTACTTAATAGTGCTGCTGTGAAAGCCTTGGAAACTGAGAACTATGATTATCCCCAAAATAAAATCTATTGAGGGTTTAGCACACAGAGCACCAATTATTGAGTAATGAGTTTAATTTCTACTGTGCTGCTCTTGGCTTTTGTGCATTACTTTTATTAGGATTTCTTTCTAGACTTAATTTAGCTACATCTTGTGTTGACTTTAATTATGTTCTATTTTCATGTTTGTTACCACTTAGGAGGATAGTTCAGCCAAAATGAAAATTCTTCATTATAAATTTACCCTCATGTCATTCCAACCCAGTGTGATTATCTTTCCTGTGCAGAACACAAAAAAAAATATTTTGAAGAACGCTGGTAACAAGACAAAATTGCCGCATTGACTTCCATGGTATGAACACAAAACAATTTCTCAAAATATCTTCTTTTTTTTACAGAGGAAAGAGTCATACTGGTTTCGAATGGCATGAGTTTGAATAAATTACAGAATTTTAATTTTGAGGGTGAACTTTTGAGAAGATTCTTGTACAAAGTGTGGTCAGTCTTTGTTTGTTTGCGTGTGTGTGTGTGTGCTTGCATGTGTGTGTGTGTGTGTGTGTGTGTGTGTGTGTGCTTGCATGTGTGCGTGTGTGTGCGTGCTTGCATGTGTGCGTGTGTGTGTGTGTGTGTGCCAAAACCATCATACATTCATTATTTGTCACAATATTAAATATAATAGGCTATATACTTATAATATTATAATAGCATATTGTTCGTTTAACAGTACATTTATTATTTATTAGCAATAATGTTATGCATTCAATTTAGTTGTGGCCAAATTGTTTCGTATTGTTAACTATGATTTGTATATTTTCAGATATTCAACATGTATCTGTACTGTAGTTCCAGTCATCACCAGCAGGAGGCATCTCAATCCATGTTACTGAACTACTTGCTGCTTCCACCCACATTCCTCAGTAACAAGGTAACAATGGTTTCACAATAGCGCAAGGCGTGTTCAGATTTGCAAATAATACAATGCAGGATTTGCAGCACTTGGCATACACCTTCTATCCACCCTCAGAGTTTACGTTTCATGGGCTGAGGTTGTTGATCACAAACAAACATCTGTGCCCTTGAGGCTGCTTGTCCCAGACTAAAAGTAAAAAATTACTTGCCCTGGCAGATTTTAATGACAGTGCCTTTGTTTTGTCTCAACATGCACACCGGTAATTCTTTTTCTGAAGCATTTTAAAAAAGCCATTTAAATATCCTTATTTAACTAAGGCATAGTCCTAGTTTAAGATAAGTCTGGTCTGTATAACGCAGGTTTTATAAACATAGGTGTTATATGTTTTTCTTTCCAGAATTCTGTACATTGTTAAAGTACCTCTCCACACAATCCGAGAGGCGTGAGCAGTGGCTTGAAGCGGGTGCATCATGGCCTCCAACCGCATACAGGAAACTGTTGTAAGTGGCAACACCCACGCCTCCTCTCCTCTTTGACATTGGTGCACACATACTCCATTTATTGGTGTGGGGATCAAAACATTCCATGGATCGCAGGCAGGAGCTTCCATCGCGACCACCTACAGCAAACAACCTGTAGATGAACAGATTTTAGTTACAGTCGACACGAAAGACACTTGCAAACTTATGTAGGACGGGACTTGATTGTATCCATCAGGAATTCAAGGATTAGTTCACCTTTAAAATGTAAATTCTGTCCTTATTTGCCTCTTGAAAAATGTTGGTGACATAAAACCGTTGGTCAACATTGACTTGCATTTGTTTTATGTCCATATAATATAAATCAATGGGGATCAACGGGTTTGGTTAGCAACATTTATCAAAATATCCTCTTTTGTGTACTGCAGAAGAAAGAGAATCACACAGGTTTAAAACAACATTAGGGCGAGTAAATAGAGTCAACTATATTCCTTTCGTTTTGGAGATTACATATTAGGAGTTTGGTTATTAAGATAACATTAACCAATAGCCTGAATGGCCTCAGTGATGTCAACAGGAAAGGATGTAGCGCATTCATTTTTTCCTGTGAAATAACATGTATTGATGAATTGTTCAACGTAAAACTAGAAACATGCATTAACATTTTTCATTTTGACTCTAAATATAGGCTATCTATGATATTTCCTGGTAAAAGATTGATCAATTAATCACTTAAAAGTAGGGCATTGGGCTCTGGAGGTAGCTTGAAGTGTTTTGTCTTTGACCTGGTTACAAAAGTACACCACGGGTAATCATTCAATGTCTTGTTTGATACAAAACTAGCCTCTTTTTCTCTCAGACAGTTTCAGTCTCTCTTTTTTCTCTCTATACCAGCTCACCCGCCACTCATCTAACTTGAATGTGAACGACACAAGAGATTCTTTGGTCTCAGAGCCTATTAACTCCCATCTGGCTGTACAGAGTTGCGGCGAGTATTGGACACAACACCTGAAGTATTTAAGATCTCACTATTAGGTCTGTAAAAATGTACAATTGATTGATTTGAATTCGATGAGAGATTGTGCATTGTGAATAACTGTAAATTTAGCCGAGAGTATATTCGCAAAATGGTAAAGCCTTGATTGACAAATTACTTAAATATACTAATTATTTACAATTAATGAATTTTATTAAAATGATTGTATTAACGGCAACAACATATACACACGTTATGTGACCCAAACTTAACTTTTGGACATATCCGCAAATAATCAATAACTGTTGAGTTTTTATTTAATTTAATACAATTAATAGACTTTAAAATATGATTATTAATTAATATTAATATTAGTATAAATAATATATCAAATAAATTGTTTTATTAGCCTATAACCAAACACAGAAGTTAACTTCATTCAGGTTTGGAATGACACTAGGATGAGTAAATGCCAGCTTAATTTACATTTTTGGGGTGAGTATTATATGTAGTATTCTCTCTTCAATAGGGTTATTTTAGAGATATTTTCAGTCTGAAACAATAATTGTAAAATAAAGAAATAGTCTTTCTGCACCAACAGTCAAAATATAAGAACTAAAAGTCCTTACTTTCCATTGAGAGCTGTGACGCCGACAGTGCTGCGTGGGGTGGACATACTGGCCACGTAATTCCACTGCCTCGCCTGGGGGTCCCACCTTTCCACTGTGTTTAAATAGCTCCATCCGTCATGACCTCCCACCGCATACATAGGCCCCTCTAGCACAGCGATTCCTTTTCAAACAGAAAAAATTAAAGGAAGAAATAAAACTGGCCTCAGCTTTTGTAGACACAAAAAAGAATAAAAAGCACAATCCAAAAGCAGAGTATCTCTCTGCATCTTATTATGGCTAGGAAATGTCAACATTGAAATGGTAATAACATGGAATTAATTTTAATGAACATCAAAGGGCGCTCTCTCATACCAGATATCATGAGCTGAAAAATGTCCTTCCGGTCAGGACCGAAGCACAACGGCCCTGAGACGCTGTGGAATGCATTAAGAATTCATGGTGCATCTCTCTGCACCCTTCACAGAAAAGGTTCTTCATGCTTCTGTTATAAATCTCTGGCTCTTGCTATTTTGGCTCTTGACATATAAATCGTCTCTTGACCGACTTTTTGATTCTGATATTGCGATGACTTTAAAGACCTCAATGTGCAATATAGAGTGTCAGTTTTATGGGGGTTTTGTACAGTGCATTTTCACTTCGCCGAGTTTAAATTACCTGCCATATATTTTATGTAACTTTTTTTATGGGTGGCCAAGATTGCCTTTGTTGATTTATACACACTGTAGCTTTGATGTGAGCACATGGTTCCTTTATGCTACTGTATATAACATATAGTTATTTCTTCAGGCACTGGTGTTTGTGCCAGTTTCAATAAAAGGATGCATACACTAGCTTGGATAACACCAATAAAGTGTTATTTATTTTAATGACACAAAATTATTTTCTGGTCATCTGATTTAGGTTATTATATTTTGTGTTTGAAACATTGCCTGGAATAAGTAAACAACTGTACTGATCATGCTTTGTGAGGTTGTCATTCTATATCACAGATTTACTTTTGTGAAGACTAGACAAACGTTGTAGGAAGGATATTGAGAACAGCCTATGTTGTTTCATGTTAAATAAAATACTTTGCAGGTCGATTATTATACAATAAAATATTAGTATAAATTAAGAATAATGTATATTAAATAAGATTAGGAATTTTAAAACGATTAATCACATATAATCACATCCAGAATAAAAATTTGTGTTTACATAATATATGTCTGTGTAGTGTGTCATTATTGCTTTGATTTTAGTTTAAATTAGTTTTACTAATACTTTAAATAAGCTTTTATTTAAAAAAAATGAATTGTGTTAATTTTGCAATGTGCTTTTAATGTTTTATTATTTATTTAAGATGAATTCATTTTTATTTTAGTTTTATTTTAGTTTTTGTTAATTATTATAATGTTTGTGCTTTAAACATATTTCAGTTAAGTTTTTCGAATAATTTTTAGGTCAATGCTTAATTTGATTTCAATGGACAGAAACGTTTTCAAAGTTTTAATTTTAGTTTAATAAAATAACCTTGATTTATAAACACATACACGTACAGACAAATATTTACATGTATTAATTTATATTAACCAATCATTTAAACCATTTATAAATGTTGAGTAATTTTTATCTATATATATTTAAATATATGCATATGTATGTATATGTATACCAAATGTATTTGCACAGTACATAAAAATATATAATGTAAACACAAATTTTTATTCTGGATGCGAATAATCGTGATGTATCCTGAAATAAACTATAAATATAGTTATATTAATAGCCACTAGCTAGAGCAATCAACAAACACAGGCCGAGCGTTTACTCTGGGCCAGCCATGTGCGTCTGATGAAACCGTCTATTTATGAAGCAAATTATGCATGGCTTTAAGTTATTTCCAAGTTCTGTATCACTTTTTGGTCATGTCATTAAACCAGTCTTGTTAGGTCTTCTCAACACACAATAGAAAATATTATACAAAAACATCTCAAACATTCAAAGAACCCACCTAATCCATGTCTGTGGGTTGACATTGGAGGCATAGTGGACCAGACTTTAGTGATAGGGTTGTAGCATTCCACCATATTAGAGGTCTTAAGTCCATCTCTGCCCCCAACCACATAAAGTTTGTTATCAATCACCGCCACGCCAAACTGAAGTCTTCGCCCATTCATGATGCCCACTTGGATCCATCTGTTCGTACGGAGGTCATAGTTCTCTATTGTTGTAGATCCTAAAAGCAGACAGAATTTCGGTTTATTGCGCAATCTGTTGCACACTGCTAGGCTATTAGCTGACAAACTGTCTCTCAGGGGCAAAATCAAACATGATAATGACTTGCATCCTGGCAAACACATTTTGTTTCGTGAGAAACCATATGGAAATTCTATTTGTGGCAATTAGAGATGCTACTTTGAGAAAGGGAAAGAACGAAAAAAGTCAACCTTTTGAGGCATCCATCCCTCCAACCGCATAGAGACATCCAACTGTGGATTTGCGTGGTTTGGTTCTAGGGCTTTGCAACATGGGACGGCGCTCTGGCAAAAGATGGTACTTCATAGCTTCCATCAGGAGCTTCTGGCATTCCAAGTCCTCGGAAAACATCTTGTTGTTTTCCAGATCAGCAAGAAGCTACAACAAAGCAAAACAAAAACAGCATTCAATTCTAACAAAGGGAACGTTGGTGAGTAAACACATTACAATTTTAGTGTTTGTAAAATTGGATCAGCAAAAGTGATATTAAACTGTTTCCTATTTTCAGGTTTCTAAAGTACCAAGAAAAAATGAATAAGGATGTTTGACATGGATGTCATTGGCAAACCTGAGGAGGTAAAAGAGGGAGTCGGATATACGCCAGTAACACTCCCAGATCCTGCTGCCTGGGCTGCACATCATAGCGAACCCACATCATGAGTGCCTGGAAAATAGTTTCTTCATCTGGAACATTGATGTCATCACTGGCCAACAGCTTGCCTATTTCTGTGGTTGGTAACAGCAGAAACTCCTGGTTCTGGATGACTTCTAAAAAATGTTCCTGAAAATGTAACGTAGTTGTTTGCTCATGCGTTGTAAATGTGTGATGCAATATGACACAAATGTCACCACGGCAGTGATTCAGGCACGGGATAAAGAGCCTAACAAAAGGATTGTGGGGTATTGCTTTATGCAACAGTTCAACTGATGAAGTTAATATTGCGAAACTTTTATTTGGCACACTATTGTCAAATACGTTGTGTATTTACTGTATGGGCTGCCAATAACAATAGTATAAAAATGGTTATCATCTTTTGCTTGTAATTAAAATCCTAGATAAGAACAAGGACTGATGATCCTTAGAAGGCCTGAGCGAGCAGCCTCAAGTGCATTGGACAGTATCCAAAAGTCTGCAAGTGGAATATTATTCTTTATATTTGTTTAGAGCAGATTTTATTTATTAATTTTAAACATTTACCTCACATTTTCTCTCTGTGGCCAGTGCAACAATTTACTGATACAACAATGTATAACATAAACTTGTTAAAGGGATAGTTCACCTAAAAATGTATATTCTGTCATCATTTACTCAACCTCTACAGATCTCATCCCCATTTTAAACTAGGGAAAGTAAATACAATGGGAGTCAATGGGTCTGAGACAATCTTAAAAAATTCTCTCTTTATGTTTAGCAGAACAAATTTATTCATACATATTTGGAAAAATCTAAGGGTGAGTAAATGATGACAGAATATTCGCTTTAACATTTACATTGATGCATTTGGCAGACACTATTGTTCAAAGCAACTTACATTGGATTACACTTTACATTGTTTTATGTTTTTTACTGCACATAACCTCTTATTTGGAAAACTGTAATATTGAAAATCAAATCTTAAGAATCGGCTTTTCATACTCATCCGCATTCATCTCAGCAATATAATGATCTGCTCGATTGCGTCCGCTAGGACATCGGATAGGTTGACTTTGATAAAACTGTGATAAAAAGGATGCTTCAAATCTTTTTAACAAGCTTGTTCATTACAAATGGCACTTTCAGAGTTTCCTTTGTGCATGAGAAGTAATCTTCATCGATTCTCTTGCAAATAAGGGTAGTAAACATCTTATTGATCATAAATCAGATCTAAACAGCAGAGTCTCTCTCCGAAACTCGTGCCTACGCATTCGGAGCTTAGCTCACACATAATTAAATGAGTGCCATACATTGATTTTCATCCCCTCCTCCACATAGATTTAAAGTCTACTTCTTATAGTGACGTTGATATGGATTCATTATTCCCAATTACCATCACAAGAACCCTGACAATTAATGGAAAACATTAATTCTGTTTCCCTGCTTTGAAAGCCTCTTGCAGGCATATATTTTAGAGGAGGGCATCAAACTGAACAGTGTGTAACATGTCCTGCAGCAATATACTGTGGGAGTGCGCAGAAGGCTTTGCATGAACTAGATGATTAGGTTGGAAGGAATGGCGTGGGAATTTAATGGCTGTGCCAGTTAATGTTTTCTTGAGCGGGGACCTTAAAGGTCCAGCGTATAAAATTGAGCAGCAACTAGTGGTGAGGTTGAGAACTGCGACCAATGGCTCACTCCATCCCTTCCATTTTGTAGCACTACTTTGGCTCATACAGAACTAAGATGTTGTCACGTTTTTCGCTTCTTTGCCATAATATATTTAAGAAACACGATCTGTGCTATGATCTGAGTACCCGCGCTGTATGTACATAGAAATTGCTCATTCTAAGGTTATAAAAACATAACGCTTCATAATGTAAGGTCATAGTTATGTATATTGGATTGGATTTCTGTCAATAGATCCTCCAAAAATTACACATTGGACCTTTAGGCAGCGTTCAAATTATTGTCTTCTTACTAAACTAAACATCTGGATTTTAGGCCATTGATATCTTGAATCAAGACATGAAGTCTGGGCCTCTCACAAAAGGACAGAATTTCAGGATGAGTCATAAAAAAGGAAAAAAATTAAAGTCTATCAAACTATGACTTTTTAATCTGACACCACAGAGAGTGAAACAGGAAGCTCTGTTCAGGCCATGTTCATTTCCAAAGTGATTGAAGGGGAAATCGTCTTGCTTGTGTTCTCTGATTAGATTAACCTCTGTGCAATAGAAAGCTCTTTGTAAACAGCCTGTGCAGATGTCCTTTCGCAGATAACAGCTATCTTCCTAAGTTGTTTCCTCACTTGGGCAGAGAAATGCCCATCAAAGCAAATGTGCTCTGTGGATTTTTGGGCTCCTGAGAATACTTAATGCATTGCCATTATTTAACCGAAGCCACTTTTTCCTACGTTCATAATACATCAAAGAGGCTTGCAGAGCACCATGCTTAGATATAAAATGTCACACCAAGTATGTTTTATGCGTGACAAGGTTTAAAATCATGGTATGGATTTTCACACTTTAAAAAAAAACATAATACAGTAGGAGGGCAGGATGTGTCATCGCTTCTTTGGTTGTTAAATTTAAAACACATACACCAGCTAAATGATAATTTTGTCAATATTTATAAATGCAAACCCAACATGGAGTATAATTTGCAAAACTCTTCATGAGGTCTGTGAGTTCTCTGAGAAGTGATAAATGTTGGCAATAGACATACAATATTTATGATTATTACTATGTGAGCTACTTAGAATTCTTGGTCGTACCATAGTGTAGTTGTGAGCAACATTCAGAAGATCCATGCATCCCTGAGCATCAGCAAATGAGCGGATCCCCAGGCAGTTAGA
The DNA here is from genome assembly GCF_015846415.1 of Triplophysa dalaica. Classification (NCBI taxonomy): domain Eukaryota; kingdom Metazoa; phylum Chordata; class Actinopteri; order Cypriniformes; family Nemacheilidae; genus Triplophysa; species Triplophysa dalaica. The sequence goes on from NC_079557.1 coordinate 13,979,821, forward strand.
CGGGTGCAGTTGTTTCATCAAAAAATTGCAGCAAACCTGAATGACTTGTGAGAGCTGGAGGAGACAAGCAGCAGCTAAAAGACTTTCAATTGTCTCCTCTTTCAGCTCCAGGACTCCTGTAGATTTGAAAAAAATATTTAATTAACAAAGGGCTATCAAAATGACTGAAAATCCCATGTGGATTATAGTTTTTAAACAATTAGAAATGTAATAATGAATGGATTTGTGTAGTCATTAAAGCAGATGTAACACACGTAGTTTATCCCAATCTCACATTAATCTTGAGTACCTATAGAGTAGTCATGCATACTTAGAGTCTTCGAAGAGTCTTAGTTTGATCACATTTATAAACGACAGATATAGCTGTATGATTATTTCAGAAACAGTCATGCACCTTGAGGCGTGCAGGGGGGGTGGAACAACAGCATGAACACACAATACATCATCGCATTGTTCTTGCATAATCGTTGATTCCCTGTACGTTCATGATTTTTATATAATGCATCTTTTAGCGCTGGGATCTCCAAATCAAGCATTATATCCACCATTTATATAACATTCCTCACCGAAATACACTGAACAAACAAACAAAGCTGAACTTCAATACAATGAACAAAGCGCATTGATGGGTTTGCTCTTTCTCACGTCTTGCTGATTGACACGTGGGCGTGCTTTTCCTGGAGAATTGTCCAATAAGAAACTAAGAAAAGTTTTTTTACGCAACTGAATTTTATTTTCGAAAAAACTTCTCGAAATCTATTCAAACCTTGTGGGAGTTTATCGAGCACAGAAATACTATGTCATACATCCGACTCGTTTTTTGACAAGTTGACCATGTCAAGCATGAGAAGCCAGCATGTTTAACATAACAAAAAGTAACGAATTACAAATACTCAAATTACTGTAATTGAGTAGTTTTTTCAGGAATTGTACTTTTTTAAGTAGTATAAAAACAGTGTACTTTTACTTCTACTTTCGCTACTTTAATTAACTGCCCTATTTTTCCTCACATTGTGGTCGCTACTTTATATGTTTTTATTTTCATGTGATTGGCTAAGGAGAATAATCAGTCCCGTCACGTGACCCCGTCCATTCAAATCGCGCATAAAAAACTTATGTCACACAGATTTCAAGACATTTGCCGCCAATTTACTTTAATCAAGGAGGAGAACGAACGTCTGCGGCAGGCAGGGCGCGGATCAAACGATGGTTTTGCACGCTTGAAAGTCAATGCGGGAAAGGGAAACAATAGGAAGATATGGAGAAATATTGAGTTCCTGTATCACTCCTTTCGTCAAGTTTCATTCAAATCACTATATAATGAGATAAAATTGTCCAACCCCCGTTCCAAAGTCTCTTCATCAAGTGCTCTGCCCTTATAAGTGAGTAGGGAACATATGCGATTGGGACGCATGCAACGCAGTTGCGCAAGCTGTACATTACCAGTTACAATGTTGAAAATAATGTTCAGTTTCTTGCACTGTTCTATCGATTCGCTTAAATAAGACGCCATTAATACGTCAAAAGAAGCCGCAGGGATAACTTTTATGTTGCCTCTATCTGTATTATGAATTTTTAAAGACATGAACCCGGTTGACTTGCATTTTATGAAAAACAATGGACCACAACTCTAGGTAAAAATCTTTATACCTAAAAAGTAACGAGTAACTAGTACTCGGAGTAGTTTTTGAGAACAGTAATGTTATTGTTCGACCTGTTGAGTAATTGATCAGCCAGCTCCTCTACAGACATGACTGTTAATGCTAATCCAATGCAATTTAGATTACAAATGTTTTGCATTTTTCGCATGCAGTATTTGGGGCTTTTATTTATGAATTTCTGCATTGTGATGCCTAATACACATGATTGAACAGTGTTGGAAGTGTATAAATGGTTTTAACTGGAAAATGAGCTCTTAATAAACAGACAGACAGACAGAACAATACATTGAATGGTTATTTTGTCTGAGTTGTCTCCAGATACATGCTTTATCAGTAAGGTAAAGATGTGTTTTGTTAAAAGTAGCTACTTTTTATATAAATCTCCAAATTGGATTATTAATAATTATTCTTAATTCATTAAATAACACCACCTTAAAAGTAACGAGTAACTAGTACTCTGAGTAGTTTTTGAGAACAGTAATTTTTACTTTTACTCTATTACTTTTTTAACACCAGTACTTTTACTTGTAATTGAGTACAATTTCAGCAATGTAACAGTACTTGTATTTAAGTACAAATTTCCAGAACTCATTCCACCACTGTGAAACACTGTTGAACCACCACATATTCTTAAGTAACTAAATGTTCTTCACAATTGTTCTGCTGGTTATTAAAAGTGCATTCTGGTAAGAAATGTTATCTAACTTGAAATCAAATGCACAATCAAATAAGCAGTATTGGCGAGGCTCCCAGACAATTGGCTGCTAGCTCTTACATATCTGTTTTTAACAGTTACAATCAGTTTTCATGTTGTCTTGTGTTGTGTAGGCCTAGTCATCCAAATTTGTAAACTGTAAATTCATTAACGGTTCGTAATACCCTAACATTAGCGTACATGGGTCCAAAAAGGGTTTTGTAATACAACTTTACAGCTAAATGTTAGCTGGTCTTTATAAAATTGGGATCATAGATACTGTAGTTCCTCACTAACATTTTGTACATTTTCTGTATGTTTTAAGTTTTACCCTTGCATTGTGTTCCTGTCTGTGAGAAAATAAAGTAAATAGTTTTCCAACCTCAAACATCCATATTTATTTAAGAAAAACATGTTTGGGGTTTTCAGCCATATATAAAAATTACTTTTTTGTAAAAATATGATTTTTTTAATAAATGTGATCAAGGTAAATGACAAATATGAACCATACACTGTTCAAACGTCTTAGGCATGTTAGTATTTTCACCTCAATAAAATTACTTTAAAACTGTTATTTACATAAATAGACCTGAAGATGTTGCTTGTGCGGTAATTGGGATCAAGTGAACATCTGAAAGGTATTTTACATCAATTTTTATGGCTATATTGATTTAAAAATCCAATAATGCTGTGAGTCTCTAGACCCGTGAACATTGGCTGATTAACAAAAATATGAGCCTGCCATCAGATAATCACCACTCAAATAAGTCATTTTTTGGCCATTCCTTTTTATGCTGGTTGTGATTATAATTATAGACGGTTTCAAAACAACAACACAATCAAACGTTCGTGGACTGTCCTTAAGTTCCGGTAAACATTCGCAAACAATAGTGTTCCTGTAGATTATTCTTTTAACAAGCAAAAGAAACCGTGAAGATCCGTTAGTTGGCTAAACTTGCCTCTCCAATATTTTGAACTGCGACACCAAGCTCAACCGCTAGATGTCCATGACCCCTAAGGTTTCTTTAAATGCAACAAACTACAGGACACATTCAACAAATTGTTAATTTTATACAATTATTTTACAATAAAATTATATTATAAATTAATATAAATGAAATAAAAATATATATTATTGGACACTAGCCAGACCGATAAACAAACACAGACTGGAAGTCAACTGCAGTCCAGGCATGCATGTCCGATGATATGATCTATATATGACATTAATATATATTACTGTACCAATAAAAATATATATACATACCAGTATATGCAAAATGAACCAGCGCTCTCAACGCCTCCGGATCAACACCCTCCATTTTAATTTCCTCTTGTTTTGCCTCCAACACATCATTGGTGAACATGGCAGCAAAGTAGTCTGACACTGCGCTCAGGACGAGTCTGCAAATAAATGTGCAGATACTTTATATCTTCACAAAGTATCCACACAAGTTCTTGAAAGTTGTCTTCGAAGAAAATTCCTCCCCTACAAATCATTTATCTCAGCACAGTGTGAGTAAAGCAGCTATTTTCACCAGGTTGTTTCATGCAGCTCTAGGGTGATGTTGATTGAGCTCAGCGTCAAACTGGGACGCGCAGTAGAGCGCCGACTACAGAGAATTTTCCAACAGAATAGCATCAAAACACTGAGCGGCCGGGAGAGTTCTCTATGTAAACACAGTTTCACAGTCCTTGAAGAAAGTTCAAAAATCATTAGGACTAAATACATTATATTGTAGAAGACAAATCGATCAAGATTTGGAAAACAAATGGGTTCTAGTCCATTCCAATGTTTGTTTTTTGAAAATATGAATATTCAAAGGAAAGATACAGACATTTGAAACAATACCACTGCAAAATAGTCTTGTCAAATGTAGTCTTTTTTCACATATTCCCATCTTGTGCACCTGTCTTCTTGCAGAACGGCAAATGGAGCATTTCAAAGCATTTCAAAGAATCAGCGGAGACTCACCTGTGTGCAGGGATCTTGTGATCTCCAGCTATCAAAAGAACATCACACAGCTGCTTGTGCTGAAGATAGGTCTCCATCTTTCGGAAGGTCTGTTCTGCATGGTTTGTGGCCTGGAAAAACTCATCGGAGCAGTTGGAGCTCATTCTAGAGAAACTGCTCAAAGCCAACCTGTGGAAAAAAGGAAGACAGGAATTGAGCTGGGACTGAGCGAGGTGCGCCTCTGACAGCTTGATACTGCTATTTAATCTTCAACGGTGACGGGAAGAACTCAACTAACACCTGCACAAGCTTCTGTGACTTTATCATTTATTTTCTCCTCGATTGAATCGTCGGTTATGATGGTCCACTGACACGCAGTGAGTGATCATGCTGGAGAAAATGTGTTTAGATTGTGAGAATTGTGAGAAATGTCTGTCTATGGTGTTTATAGACCGATTTATACCTTTTAAAGGAGTAGTTTACTATCAAAATAAATTGTCAGGATAATTTACTCATCTCCATGCCATCCAAGATGGTTATGTATTTGTTTCTTAAGTCAAAAAAAATTGCAGGATTTTCTCCATATAGTGCACTTCAATGGACTCCAAATGGTTGAAGGTCAAAATTACAGTTTCAGTGAAGCTTCAAAGGGCTTTAAACGAAACCAGACGATGAATAAAGGTGAAACGATCTGTCATTTAAAAAAAAATGTAAATGCTTTATAAACACAAATGCTCGCCTTACTCTGTTCTGCGATGCGCCTTCATGACTTCATAAAATAGGTAATTACGTTGAAAAGGTCACACTTGAGGTAGGAGTGGTACCAAGTCAGTGTTTACAAGTTGAACGTGCAAATTTTCAACGTAATTACGTATTACGTGAAGTCATGAACACGCATCGCAGAACAGAGCAAGGTGAGCATTTGTGTTTATAAAGCATATAGCTAAGGTTTAAAATCATGGTATGGATTTTCACACTTTAAAAAAAACGTAATACAGTAGGAGGGCAGGATGTGTCATCGCTTCTTTGGTTGTTAAATTTAAAACACATACACCAGCTAAATGATAATTTTGTCAATATTTATAAATGCAAACCCAACATGGAGTATAATTTGCAAAACTCTTCATGAGGTCTGTGAGTTCTCTGAGAAGTGATAAATGTTGGCAATAGACATACAATATTTATGATTATTACTATGTGAGCTACTTAGAATTCTTGGTCGTACCATAGTGTAGTTGTGAGCAACATTCAGAAGATCCATGCATCCCTGAGCATCAGCAAATGAGCAAATGACAATTTTAAACCTAAATATTTTAGAAAATGACCAATCGTTTCACTAGATAAGATCTTTATTCATCGTCTGCTATCGTTTAAAGCTGTTACAGCTGCATTGAAACTGTAATTTTGACCTTCAACCGTTTAGAGTCCATTGAAGTCCACTATATGGAGAAAACTCCTGGAATTTTTTCATCAAAAACCTTAATTTCTTTTCAACTATAGAACAAAAACATCTTGGATAACATGGGGGTGAGTAAATTATCATGAAAATTTATTTTGCAAGTGAACTGCTGCTTTAACTATTTGTTTATTTCATGCCTATCTACTGTATGTGTGAATTCTTGTTGTGCGTGTGAATGCTGCACGTTTTTCCCCCTTGCATCCCAGTCGGACATTAGTGATGTTCTGTATATTTGTCAGAGTTGAAATTGAAACCATTAAAGCTAAACTCCGTAAATAAGTGGATTGAAAGTTTTCCAAAGGGGCAGATTACCATTCGCACAAACTTGCCTGTTTTATTTATCCATTTATTCGTTTGGATGCAAGGGACTTTGTGGGGATCTGGACGCTCTTCATAGAGCTTTGATCATGTAAATTCAGAGCAGCTCTCCCTGCAGACCGGTAGATTACGTGCCATTGTGTTGCATCTGAATAATCCTTCTGACGCAAGGCAAACCATATAAACCCTTTATTTTGTTGTCCTTCACAGGAGAAAATCCACAGCTGACATTTAACCATTCCACGCTGTTTAAAAAGTCTGGCGGCCGGAGGGAAGTACAGTAAAGCTGTGCATTTTGATTACATTTTGTAGAGGGGTGGCGTTTTAAAAAAATGCTCCAAAATTATGCATGGCTTTGTACGGGTGTTTACGGCTGTGGTTGTATTAATAATCAACAAACAAATTTGCATAACAAAAACTAGGCGTTAGGATACTTTAAACGGCGCATTGTATTGAGGACCATAAGGACAAGAGGGAAATTAAGCACCTGATAAAATGTTATGACCTCGTAAAAGTTTTAATTACTGAATAAATCCCAGTGAAGCTGTGGTCATTGGATCAATAGTTTTGTGAACCTTGGCTTCGTCCTGAGAGGCAACACATAAAGCAGAATTTCACCCGTGTGTCCTTAACTTTAAGAGAAGATTTGCTTCATCATTATTAGAAATGAGTTCTTCGGAATAACACCGCACATATAAATCCAACATTTATTTACAGCTTCTAGTATTGTGTTATTTAGCAGAAGTGAACCTGTGAGATGTTTGTAGGTGCTGTGATCTAAAGGCCATTGCAGACTGTGCAATTTTGGGCTGTCCCAGATGAAAGATGACAACCGTGCCAATTTTTGTGGTCGGGGGTTCCTAAACGCTGGTCCTACATTGTACAGTGAGAGAGACACAAAGCCATTGTCAGGGTCTTGCAATAAAAAGACAGCCTGAGATCATTTTCTGACAGTGTCAGAAATTTTGCTTGATCGTACAACCTATGCCTGCTGAGTAGCAAATAAAAATGAAACATGAAATTACATATTGATCAACACTATGGAGGCGAAAAAATAATAATATTGCTTTCATCCGCTGCCACCTCCTCTCATTCATGTTGCTGTGTTTGTTTACAATTTGCACTTGATGAGGACGTTTTAAGTGAGATTTAGGACAATATGGTGTTTATTTAAAGTATTAATTTTTTTTTTACTTAAATTGTTAAATTTGTATTGTATCCCATTTTGTTACACAAATCTGTAATATTTTGTTATGTTTAAAAATAAATTAAATCATCGTACAGTGTACCTGCATGCATTCCCAAGTTTATCAGATCCAGGTCATGCAGTCTGACCTGTCATGATATTATAAGATCGGTAAAATCACTGTAGCAGGTCTAAAGCACCACATTCAAAGACTAACTTGGCTAAAGGCTGATGCACATCTTAAATATTTTTCTATTTTATAGTTTTAATCTATTTCTATTATGTATAATTTGCTGTGATCATTGTTGCTTTATATATGGGTCCAACCTCTAAACGGTTGAACAGACCACTAGAAAAAAATGAATATGTGGTTCTTTCGCTATTGGGTTTTATGGCATTAAGCTACGGATGATACACACGCCATCAAGTGTTGAAATAGACATTAAATCTACATTATATTCTTTACATTATGCCAACATGTTCACATTTGCAGCTGCAAGACATCTTGCAATTTATAACTCTTGAGTTTATTTCGTGAAAAGCTACGAGGTTCATTCTGGTCATTATAGAGTTGTTTTTTATGCTAAATAGATGGGTAATTCATCTCAGTGACATTATAACCACATTTGGCACAGGACTGGGTGCACTGAATAAGAAATAAGGCAACATAAGAGGGGTTATAAAACCTAGAAGCATTACTTTGCTCTAAGGAATGCTGAGAGGACTTTTATGTCCACCAGTATCGCAGAACCAAATTGCTTCTGTATCACTCTCTGAAAGGTTGTAAATTTACTGGAAATGTTTTGTTTCTGCCTGTGAAATTGGCTTTTTATATAAAGGGTAAGGTGTGTCATTACAAGCCAAAATGCACCTAAACATGATGTATAGAAAACAAAAAACAAACATTTCTGTAACACCTGAATAGTATCTTTGATTTTCTCATACAATACAGTATTACATGCAAAGCTGGGGCCAATTTTATGTAATAAATAATAGCAAGGAGTTTGAAACGCTCTATTGCAGTATGGGTTATATAACAAGAGGACACATGTTATGTTTCAGTGTGTTTATATCCGTTTTATCTTTGAAGTTGTAAAATAATACTGTGGCTTTGGAATACACCTTGTATGCTTAATAAATCTGTTTGGTATTATGCACTATGACCAGACAAATTGACAGATGATACTATTACATTTTTAATACTGTTTACCCATGAGTTGCTTGCAGAATAAAGCTATTTGTTGTCTTGTGGTGCATCGCACTACCCATCACATCTCCTTATTGGTACAGTGTTTGAGTAGTTATTGAACTTAATCTCAGGCACTCAATATAAGATGATCAATACGAAGTGGGCAGTTGGGACAGTTTCTTTGAGAGAACAGGCTACCAATAGGCTCTCTGGATGCTGTTTCAAACATATTGGAACAATCTTCCTATCTCTGTCCGTTCCACCACATCTCTCACAACATTTAAAAAACTACTTAAAACCCATCTCTTCTGTGAATACTTGACAAACAAATGAAAAAAAAAAAAAATACACTAACCCTTTCTCTCAACAGGTAGTGGTCTAGCTTTTGTTGAAACCAGTAACTTTGTATTGGCACCTAATGTATTATGGCTCCTGTATGACATATCGCTTATTGCTCCTAAACTCTTTGGATAAAAGCGTCTGCTAAATGTCTAAATGTAAAATGTAAATGTTAACATGTTGAGCATCTTGAGCACCACATGTGAATTTGAAAACAAAGACCAATGCCTTGTCCCGAATCATATATTTATCTTGACATCTCATATTTAGACAAAAAATCTGATATGTATTCATTAGAATCACAAGTGGATGCACCTGTATAGATCAACAATGAATCAATACCAAAAATGATTGAGATAAGACAAAAGCCTAAAATCTATAAAGAAATAATGTTACAATTTCAGAAGTGTAGAGTGGAATAGAATTGTGCTGGCAGCAGGTATGAAATGATTTTTCGAGCATCTTAGTATTAAAATATGTGTCAGCATCTCTGCCCACATCTGCTCTGTGCATGTATATCGTTGACCTTTCGAGAAATAGCTTGCACGGGTGGTGCAAACATTCAGAAGCAGCCCTAAGCGGTTTTATTTGGCAGGAGGATCTTATTCCTCATAGAACAGCAAGTCAATGCTCCTTTTCCAAATTTTAAAGCATGAATCATTATTCAGAGATGCACAGTGTGGTGAAAGATCACAACAAAACCAGACTGCTTAAAACAGAACTGGATTTGTTGCTATTTTGCTTCTCTGCTTCAAAACGGTAAGATAAATCTGAAAATATAATGAATTTGGTTTTCTTTGGGGCCTTTTAGGTCTCTAAATGTTAGCAGACATATTAAGTATAAAAACGGACGCATACAAACACAAAATAAGAAAAAGATTGATCAGTAACACTAAGGTTGTAATTGTTAACATTAATTAATGCATTAGCTAACATAAACCAACATATTAATTGTTAATTTATTAAATGTTAATTTCGGCATTTACTAATACAGTTTAAAAATCAAACGCTATGTTAATTCTGAAAAACTATGTTGGTCCTTGTTAGTTCATTGTAGTTAAAGGTACAGTTTGTAAGAATTTTGCAGTAAAACATCCAAAAACCACAAGGCCAATGTTATATATGTTTTTCAGTTGAGTACTTACAATATCTCTAATGTTTCCAACTGCTTTTAAATCCTGAGAAAATCGGCATTGTAAACAGTGGACCAGGGCCGTTCAATCGCCTGTCAATGACGTCATATCCGCATTACTGTTTGTTACGCCTTTACTGACGTAGCAACCGCGTGACACGTCATAGACAGATGCGGAAGTTGTTTGTAAAGTCGGTCCGTCTAGCATTATCGCAAATAATGTGGGTATGTTCAAAATAACTTTTACTACGATTGATTTGAACACTAAAAACTGTGCAGTGTTATCACACCATCGAATTGGACATTTACTGTAACATCCATGACTAACAATTTAGTTTTAAACCTTACATTAATCTGGTCTAATTCATTATAATGAAATAAAATGATTTCATCAAATGCAACATTTATAAAACTTTATTACTTTACCTCTTCCGCTAACATGATTTCTCGTTCCCGTCTGATTGATGTATCAGCGGTACCATCAGCGGTGGAGTTGAAGTCAAAGTATCCCATCATTGCACGGTTCTACACAACGTCATCAAGCTACTCGATTTTTGTTGTTTAGATCGTGCGCTCTCTAGCGGTGAATTCTACAAACTGTACCTTTAATGCATTTACTAAAGTTAACACATACATATTGCCCATATATCTTCATAGCAGCCCACATTTGTAAAAGTGCATCTGACATTCAACGGAGCCCCGTCAAAATACTATTCTTGGCAAAATGCAAAATTTGTTATTTTCTGTCCTTCAATGCCTTGCATATCTCTAACAGCAGCAGGTTTTGCTTGACATACCTATATATTTGAGTAAAAGTTGGAATGCTAATAGTATGCCTAGCAGACAATTCCATAACAACAAACGAAGATGAATGAACCTCACTTCTAAAAGAGGATTACAGCTATCTGTGCTCCCTCACAGCCGTTAGCAGAAATCATCTTTATCACCAAGACAGCTTAACTGGAGCTTCATTCCTCCAGCAAATTCACCCAGTGTCCTTTAAGTCTGATGTAGTGAGTACAGTGAGGGCTCAACCTTATTTTTAAACTGGAGCTGTATTCATGTAAGCCTCAGGATTTGTGCTGAAGGAACTGTTTTCATTCAGTGAAATTGCTTTTTTCGAGCAATCGAAGAACAAGTCTGTTTTAAAAATTCATATCTAGCCATCAGCATTCAGAAAGAGCTCTGTATTTCTCTTGTCATTTATCATGTGGCCATTTGTCATAATGGACATAAAGAAACAGACCGAGTGTACAGTATCTTGATGAAATAAAATAAACATTTGCCTTAACTTTTATTTTAAAGTCGTTATTCACATTTATTTTACAAGTAATATCTTATTTTATTTTTCTTTAATTGTTCTCTTTGTGTTAGGAATTTCAAACCAAAAAAACATTGATCTTATAATAGATCTTTAGGACATCACAGCATTAGGACTATACAGTATGCCAAGTTTGTGGATTTTGCCATATAAACCTCATTAACAAAATAACAAAGCATTACCTATAGAATATTTAAGGCCCTTGAACTATTTGAGCATAAAGTTGATCCTTCTGTCGCAATCAAGATAATATATGCGTATTGCTTTCATGCTCATTTTACATGCTTCCAAGCGTTATGAAAACCACTTGTCAAAATGTCTAGTTTTGCCAGCATAATTTTAATCCAGATTAATACGTGAAAAAATGTGCCTGGTGTACCCAAGGCCTGCATCTGAAATCTGAATCAATAATAAAGTATTTCTGTCTGTTTTATTTTATAGTCTGTTTTATTTTTGGTTATATACAGTATATATGTATATATGTCGTTTTTCATAATAGTGCAGAACCCATTCAGTGACATGAGAACTTTAACAGATGATACAGTATGTTTAAGATAAAAGGTAATTGTCTGAAATAGGCTTTTAATAATCCACAGTCTGTGAACAGCTTCCAGAAATGCATTATTAATGAGATAGCACAAAAACATTATGAGAAGCAATACAGGCCACAGCTCTTTAGCATCTTAAATTAGATTGTGTGGAATGTAGACACACCTGTTAGAGGAAAAGCTATTACCTAGTGAAAAGCTAATATTACCTATTATGTGTTATACCCTTTGTTTCAATGTAGTAGTAAAATGTGTTAAAAAATCTATTTTGTTTTATTTCGCATTGCTTTTATACACACTGTGAAGATCTGGGCCTATTCACAAAAACACAACATACACAGATACAGTATGTCTGAGATTATTTCTCTTTTTTGTATTTTACATGTAGCCATTGTAGCTGTACTTTAAAGCAAAGCCCTTCAGATGCTGAACAGGTGCAAAGATGAAAGCAAGTGCTATAGAAGCCCCGGGTCAGGTTGTTTCTTATTATCATAAGCATTGCACTTGTTTTTATGCTTAGATGATGTGACTCTCTAGCGTCTCATCACATACAATTGTTATCCATCTGCAAAAGTGTTAAATCGTGCATACCTCAAAGTATGGAGATTCTGGTATAGTACAGTAGTGTGCCACTTTTTAGCCACAAAGGAAGAACATACAGCATCCAGGAAAGTCACATTCCATTCAGAATTTTCTGACAGGCCTTTCCTTTGCTCATTGTATTGTTCAAGGAAGGAAACTAAAAAACAATAAAGTCAAGATTTTGTAAAACAACGTATGCATGAATCTGTTAGATGTTTCTGTTAGATGTGCATTTTTTTTAATAACCTATACTCAGCAGATGCAAATTACAATCTACCAAGTATGCTGTGGCTAATAGACATGTTGAAAAGCTTTATTATAATTTGATTGAAAGTGGAACACTCAGCATCTGTGTTAGGATAATTTATAGTCTGTCTTTAATGTGTTGACCTCGAATGACAACAAATCTTGATTTATCAATAATTATGTTTATGGATGCATATATGAGAATACAGACAACTACTAGCCTACATGTAGAGCAAACAAAAGTAGATTCATTTTATGAGAAATGCATTTTGACTGTGTATGGGTATGACTGCGTATGTTTTAAATTTACTACAAATATAGACGAAAACTGTGTTTTTACTTTTAATAGATTATGTTGAGTGAATTGAGTTTAGACTTACCCGTCTGTTTAATACTTGAATAACTTTGATGCCTAAAGAGAAACACATATTTATTATATTATATTATTCTAACATTTTGCACCCTTTCAAAAGCAAATTAATTTTCTTCTTTATTTTCTGTCCTTTGGTGTTGCTTTTTATTAGCTTTTAAAAACAGCCCTAGTGAATTTGTAGGCTTGTTTGATGTTTTAATTTGAACAGATTTGAATCTAATTCTCTAAATTATTAAAATAATACAGCTTCAATCCAAAGTCTATTAAAGACTAAAAACTATTTCACCTCCTTCAAGAACCCTTGATAGAATGTTTAGTGAACATATTGTTCAGTTGTATTTTTTTCTACTTTGTCTGATTAATCTTTGTTTGATGCTAGCAAAGATTTTTTGCTGATACATTCAGCTTTCATGTAACCTGTGTGGTGATATTTTCCTTCAAGCTCTGCTTTTCAGTTCTCTGTCGTGACAATATTTCCTGACTTGTCAATGCTTTATGAAGACACTATAAA